>NW_028240975.1:0-120969 GCF_964263255.1 Lissotriton vulgaris
ACACGGCCCGCGTGACGTTACCTACAATAAAGAAGACTCCTATCACATCTACAGTGTACTTTGTTATTTTATTACACTACCCTATGTGGACTGATGACCCCAGGTCCAACATAATTGGTGTTCAGTGGTGGGATCAGAGCTGGTGCTTGCATCCACTTAGCAGTGGCTTACTGTGCTCCACAGCACTACACCTGGAGTTTTCTCCTAAGCGGACTCCCTAATTAAAAGTTTTGTTTTCCAAATTTTCTCCTGGTGGTGGGTAGAGGTAGCCCTTACTTTACACCCTTCCTTATCTTCTTCTAAGTGGCCGTCCGAGCCCCTGGTGGCAAAATGGAATTTGATTTGGAGGAGTTGGAGACCTATACTGCGGCCCAACTCAGAGACTTTTGCCAGAGAAAGCGGGTGTTTTTCAAGCGATTTACGAAAAAGAGTGAACTTCAAACTAGCTTGAGGGCATGGGTGGAAGCCCACCTAGATGGGAAGATGGAGGAGGAAGAGGTTGACCGGGACACTGTCATAGGTCTGTACCAACCTGAGGGAGGGAACCAACTAACAGGTCCTAGAACACTCTCAAGTGAGGGCAGCAGTGTCTCTGTGAGGAGTTTGACTGAAGCTGAACTAGCGGACCGGAGAGAAGAAAGGCAGTTAAAATGGGAGTTGGCTAGGTTAGAGAAGGAGAGGGAGGAAAAGAGGTTGGCTCATGAATTGAGTCTCAGAGAGCTAGATCTCAAGGCCCTACAAATAGGTACTCCCAGTACTCCTACTGGTGGCAGCGAATCCAAAGACACAACCAGGGAACCCAGACCCTATTTGCCAAAGGACTAAGGGCCCGATGTAGGTAATTCTAATTTACCACTTCTTAAATACAGAATCATACCGATTCGGTATTTAAGAAGTGGTAAATTAGAGGGGGGGAAATGTAGGTAAATCAGAATCGGTAAATACCGAATCGGTAAGATTCGGTATTTACCGATTCTGTAAATACCGAATCGGTATCCCCCATTGATTCCTATGGGCCTTGAAGCCCATAGGAATCAATGTGGAATACCGAATCGGTATTTACCGATTCGGTAAATTCCGAATTTTGCAAGGGTGCAGGGGGTGTCACTTTGACATCCTCTGGCACCCCAATTCCGGACTTGTGTGCCATGTGGCACACAGACATGCCCTAAGGGCATGTCTGTGTGTCACATTGCACAGGTGTGCATGCACAGATGTGCATGCACACCTGTATTCGGTATTTTACCACCCAATAGGATTGGGTGGTAAAATACCGAATCTGACTGGCCTTTGGGACTCAGAAGAGTCCCACCTACATATGGAAGTTACCGAATCGGTAAAAATACCGATTCAGTATTTTACCGATTCGGTAAATTTACCGATTCGGTAAATATACCGAATCGGTAAAATAGGCCACCTACATTAGGAATGACCATTTACCAGTCGGTAACGGCCGAAATCAGCCGTTACCGGTTGGTAAATGGCCACCTACATCTGGTCCGTAGTCGCCAGCTACATCGCGGGGGATGACATTGCAAAATGGTTGGCTGCCTATGAGGTCTCCTTAAGAGCCCATGGGATATTGGAAAAACACTGGGGGGTGGCTTGTACAAATACATGCCCCCTGCAGGAAGGGATACACTTTTGGCCCTAGAGCAGGGGTAGCAGACCAACTACCCCACCATGAAAGTGGCGCTGATAAAAAAGATTGGGTTGACTCCTGAAAAGTACCGACAGAAGTTTAGGAGCGGTCACAAACTGGCTACACAGAATTGGGTGGATTTCCTAGACTATGCAAAGAAGGCCCTAGAGGGTTGGGTGCAAGGCAGCGCGGTGGGGGACTACGAGGGGTTGTATGATCTTATCCTCAAGGAGCACCTACTCGAGAAGTGTTTTCCCGAGCTGCGACAACACCTGGTGGACAGCAAGCTGACCAGCCCCCGGAAGCTTGCTGAGGAGGCGGACATCTGGGCTAGTACCCGGGTGACATCAAAGGGGACTGGAGGCGATTCCCAAAGGACCAGACAGGGCGCTCCCCAGAAGAAAGAGGGGGGGAGATAAAAAGAGGGAGTTCTCAAGAGGCCCCCAAAACAGTTTCTAGGGAAAGGGAACAGGATTCATTCCCAAGGCTAACCCGCCAAAAAACCCAAATCCTGACCATAGTCAGCAGCCAAGGGTTGTACGCTGCTATGAGTGTAGTGGGGTTGGGCACTATAAAGGTGATGTCAAGTGCCCAGAGAGACCACCCCCTCCCACTGGAGGAAAAGCCCCTGGAGTAGCTAGTGTAGTGCTCGGGGAGGAGTTGCCCTTAGATAAGGGGGGGAGTGGGCGGGAGTCACCTTTGTGTCCCTGGGATATCGGGAGATGGTTCCTAAGATCCAGGTGCCCTCATATACTACCAAGTGTGGGCAGTGGGTCACCATCAATGGCCAAAGTGGGAAATCTCTGAGAGACACAGGAGCCAGTATGACTATGGTAAGGAGTCATCTGGTGTCTCCAGATCAAGTGATTCCACACGTGTTTCACCCCGCTGCGATGGCTGATGGCAGAATGGGTCACTACCCGGTGGCCGAGGTTCCATTTGAGTGGGAAGGGGTTGCAGGTCCTCTTCCAGTTGCCGTAAGCCCTGCCGTGCCAGTTGATTGTCTGTTGGGGAATGATATGGAGCACAATGCTTGGAAGGAGGTGGAATACCGGACTCATTCTTAGATGCTGGGTACACCTGACTGGGCCTGTGCCAGCACAAGGTCCGCGACTACCCGGAGGGGAAGTTCGCCAGGGCTGGAGCCTGGAACAAAGGCACAGCCAGCTGCCAGGAAGGGAACGACGTGGATGCCTGCCTCGGCATCCATGCCCCGTGAGATGGATAGGCCACCTGAGGCGGTGGACCTGGAGTCACCGGAGGGGAATGTTGTCTCCCTGGAGAACCTACCTATCCCTGCCGAGTGGCATTTGGAAGGGGTCCTACCAGGGAAGAGTTCTGTCAGGGCCAGAAGGAGTGCCCTACCCTTGAAGGACTGAGGCGTCAGGCCGCAGCCCAGGCAGCGGGTAACATTGCGGGGAACTACCACATTTACTGGGAGGATGGACTCCTCTACAGTGAACCCAAGGCTCCAGTGCACGGTTCGTCACGGGCCTTGGTTGTCCCCCAATGTTACTGAGCCTTTCTTTTAGAATTGGCTCATGAAATACCCTTGGCAGGACACTTGGGCCAGGATAAAACCTTTGCCTGGCTCGTCCCTCATTTCTACTGGCCTCAGATGAGGGTGGCGTCCGACACCTACTGTCGGACATGTGTGTCTTGCCAAGCCAGTGGGAAAACAGGGGTGAAGCTAAAAGCTCCCCTGGAACAACTAACTGTCGTTAGCACCCCCTTTGAAAGGGTGGGCATCAACATTGTTGGGCCATTGGATCCACCTACTTCAGCTGGTCACAGGTTTATCCTGGTTCTGGTGGATCACGCCACACGGAACCCAGAGGCAATTCCTCTGAGGACCATTACTGCACCTGCAGTGGCTAGGGCCCTGATGGGGATCTTTACCCGATTGGGTTTCCCCAAGGAAGTTGTGTCCGACAGGGGGAGCAACTTCATGTCAGCTTACATGCGGGCTATGTGGAAGGAGTGTGGGGTTACCTACCGGTTCACCACTCCTTACCACCCACAGACCAATGATCTAGTGGAAAGGTTCAACAAAACCTTGAAAGGCATGATCTGAAGTCTGCCTGAGAGCCTGCGGAGGAAATGGGACGTCCTCCTACCCTGTCTGTTGTTTTCCTACAGGGAAGTGCCACAGAAGGGGGTGGGCTTCAGCCCCTTCGAACTTCTGTATGGGCACCCTGTGCGTGGACCTCCCAGCCTGGTGAAAGACGGATGGGAAAAGAGTCCCAGGAAGCTTCCCCAGGATGTGGTGAGCTATATGCTGGCCTTCCGAAGCCAAATGGCTAAGTTGTGGAAGCAAGCTTCTGACAACTTGGAAGCCAGCCAGGCAGTGATGAAGGAGTGGTATGACCACAATGCTCACCCTGTGGAGTTGGAGCCTGGCCAGAAAGTGTGGGTGATGGAGCCTGGAGAGCTGAGTGCCCTCCAGGATCGCTGGACAGGCTCTTTTGAGGTGATTGAGAAAAAGGGTGAGGCCACTTATCTAGTGGATCTTAGGACCCCCCGGCAGCCCCATCGGGTGCTCCATGCCAATCGCCTCAAACCCCACCATGAGAGGCCCGAGGTCATCTTGATGATGGTGACTGATGGAGCAGAGGAAGAGGAAAGCGAGCCTCTCCCTGATCTCTTTTCGTCTCAGGAAAAGGATGGGTCGGTGGAGGGAGTGATTCTCTCAAAATCCCTGACTCCTGAACAGCGGAGGGACTGCCGCCAGGTCCTGGAGCAATATTCCCCACTGTTCTCCCTTATCCCGGGAAGGACCCACCTGTGTACCCATGATGTGGAAACAGGAGACAGCCCACCTGTGAAGTCTAAGATCTACCGGCTGTCAGATAAGGTGAAGGCCAGCATCCACAATGAAGTCACTAAGATGCTGGAGCTAGGAGTAATTGAACCTTCAAGTAGCGCCTGGTCCAGTCCGGTGGTTCTGGTATCAAAAGCTGCCCCACCGGGCACCACTCCAGAACTAAGGTTCTGTGTGGATTACCAGGGACTGAATTCAGTGACCAAAACTGATGCTTCTCCGATCCCGAGGGCGGATGAACTCATTGACCGTCTGGGAGCTGCCCAATACTTGAGTACCTTTGACCTCACCTCAGGGTACTGGCAAATCTCCCTTACAGATGGAGCAAGGGAAAGGTCAGCCTTCTCCACGCCTGAGGGCCACTACCAGTTCTGTGTGATGCCCTTTGGGCTCAAGAACGCTCCTGCCACATTTCAGCGGCTGGTGAACAAGGTCCTCTCCGGGATGGAGGCCTTCTCTGCTGCTTATCTGGATGACATTTCTGTCTTCAGAAGCAGCTGGGAGGACCACTTGTGTCACCTACAAGCTGTACTTCAAGCCCTGAAACAGGCTGGCTTGACAATCAAGGACAGCAAGTGTCAGATCGGGCAGGGGTCGGTGGTGTACCTAGGCCACTTGTTGGGCAGGGGAACGGTGCAGCCCCTCTAGGCGAAGATTGAGGCTATCATGGCCTAGGAGCCCCCCAAGACCCAAACAGAGTGCCGAGCTTTCCTGGGCCTCACAGGTTACTACTGTCGCTTTTTTGAAGGGGTATGACACTATTGTAGCACCCCTAACTGAACTCACATCCAAGAAGCAACCCCGACGGGTAGTCTGGACAGAGGCTTGTCAGCAAGCCTTTGACACCTTGAAACAAGCAATGTGTGTTGCTCCAGTCCTAAGGGCCCCTGATTTTTCCAAGGAATTCATTGTCCATCGGAGCAAATATCCGAAAAAATATCTGAACATTTAATCGAATCAAACACTCAACAAGGTAATCCAGAAGAGCCAGAAGGGCCAGAAGGGCCAGAAGAACCCAGAAAAGCCACTTTAGAGACACAAAACACCAGAAATGTCCAAAAAGCAAAAGATGGGCAACAACGACCTGATACCAGAGGGTCCAAGGCTAAAGAAAACCCAGATGAGAAAAGCAACACTAGTAGTAGTAGATCTTTCTCCTACATGGCGGCCAAAACCTGGAACTCTCTCCCCACCCACCTCCGCCTTACACAGAACCACCTATCCTTCAGAAAACAACTCAAAACTTGGCTATTTGATAAGTAACAACCCCCCTCAAGCGCCTTGAGACCCTCCGGGTGAGTAGTGCACTATACAAATTTTAACTTGACTAGTAGCAATGCGGAGAAAAATAAAAATAAGGACAAAAACAAAAATAAAGCGACGGAAAAAAACACAGACAAGGCCTTTGATAAAAAAACGGAAAAAAACATTGATAAAGATAACGACAAAGACAAGAACAAAAATGATGGTAATGATAAAGTAAAGGAAAAGGACAGAGTAATCCTAATAAAAGAACAAAGCGACGACAATGAGAACTTGGAGTTGATAGCCAAAAAGGCTAGGCGGTTGCAAAATATAAAAAACCTGAAAGCAGCAGCCAAAAACACAGGTCAGCAGGTAGACTCCCAGCCCAGGATCTCTAACATTTTCACGCCATTATTCAAAGAAGGGCAGAACAAACTTACAGCAAACTCAAACGCAAATACTAGTAAAAACACTATCTCACCCGCAAATACAAGTGATGCGACTGAATCTTTGCCTATACTCTCAACTGAACCCCTGAGAGTTGAACACTCTTCCGCAAGGGCCCTGGTACAAACAATAGTGATGGTGGCGAACTATACCCTGAGCCTAAAGTATCCGCCATAGATGCGGACTCTGACTCAGACATCTATGAGACAGGAGTATCTATTTCTAGTGCGACAACTGATTCAAGCGAGGCAGGAGAGGAAGATAATCCAACTGAAAGAAGCTCAAGCCTCAAACTGGTAGAAGCAATGCTGGAGGTCTCTGATACCATAGGCGAAGGGAAATCAGGGGCAGGGTGTCAAAATCCCACTCCCAAAAAGAAGCTGGAAACAAAAAGAACTAGACATAGAAGACACCGACCCCCGGAGTAATACGGAACATGCTAAAGAAAGACCTAACCATACCCAGAACGACTCAATATTTAAAAAGCCCATAGAATCCGAAACAGACATGTGTTCTAATTGGGCTCCATTGGAAATGGCTTCAGCACAAAATGGAAAGTACACCGACAGACATGAAAATACAAATGAACCATCTCTGAGCGAAGTACTCAATTCCATCAAACTCTTCCATAAGGATGTCAAAATGGACAGCAACAGGAATCATGCGGCTATACAAAAACTTCAAGATGCTGTACAAAAAGTAGACCAAACTTGCTCCGAAATATCTAACCGAATGGCCTCTGTCGAAACCCGTACTGAAAATCTCGAGCTCGATGTTACAAAACTTCAAACTCAAGAAAAAGAACATGAAGGTGTTATTAAAGACCTGATGCAAAAGGTTGAAGACCTTGAGAACCGAGGCAGGAGAAACAATCTGCGCTTTCTCGGCATTCCCGAGGGCGCAGAGGGAAATGATCCAAGGGGCTTCATGGCTGATCTTCTGAAAACATCTTTTCCCGAACTCCAAAACTTGGAACCTGAATAAAGAGATCCAACGCGTACATCGTTTCCCCTTGGTACTCCCCAAAAGTAACCATCAAACCTCACAGTACCCGAGGGCCATGCTGGTCTACTTCGGAAATTTCATCTTAAGGGAAAAAATCTATGATATTGCCAGACCGTCAAATAAAACAGAATTCAAGGGATTTACTTTCTTTATGCGCCCCGACTTCGCGCACGCGACAGTAGAACGCAGATGGCGAATGAGACAACTATTCGCCACATTTGAACAAACTGGAGCAACAGTATACCTACAAAACCTGGTGCGCCTGAAAATCATCTATAAAGGAACAATTAAAACTTTCACAAGTGAGATCCAGGCTGACGCCTATCTAAAAGAAGTTACTGAGAAAAGCAATTCAGAAAAGGGGGTGGTGATGAACAGAGTGTCTGAATTAAGCAGACCACTCTTACCCAGTCCAAAGATCAGGGCTTGATCCATCACCGTTTTTTAGCTCACTGCACCATCCCAGCTCAGAACCTGGCTACATGCAAATTAGTATGTCCCTGGCCCAGTGCATCATGGGAACAGGGCAGACCAAAATACCAAGCCAATTCTTATACTGGGAAGGAAACAAGCTTCCGGGGACCGGTTTCTGGCATTTCAGCCGCCTTCGGCCCGGCTTGCTTGAATCCTGATGGTGCAATGAGCAAGGGACTCACATCTGAGTATACCCTTCCATGCTTATGGTGGACAAAAATGATTCAGAAAAGGGGGTGGTGATGAACAGAGTGTCTGAATTAAGCAGACCACTCTTACCCAGTCCAAATATCAGGGCTTGATCCATCACCGTTTTTTAGCTCACTGCACCATCCCAGCTCAGAACCTGGCTACATGCAAATTAGTCTGTCCCTGGCCCAGTGCATCATGGGAACAGGGCAGACCAAACTACCAAGCCAATTCTTATACTGGGAAGGAAACAAGCTTCCGGGGACCGGTTTCTGGCATTTCAGCCGTCTTTGGCCCGGCTTGCTTGAATCCTGATGGTGCAATGAGCAAGGGACTCACATCTGAGTATACCCTTCCACGCTTATGGTGGACAAAAATGATTCAGAAAAGGGGGTGGTGATGAACAGAGTGTCTGAATTAAGCAGACCACTCTTACCCAGTCCAAAGATCAGGGCTTGATCCATCACCGTTTTTTAGCTCACTGCAATATCCCAGCTCAGAACCTGGCTACATGCAAATTAGTCTGTCCCTGGCCCGGTGCATCATGGGAACAGGGCAGACCAAAATACCAAGCCAATTCTTATACTGGGAAGGAAACAAGCTTCCGGGGACCGGTTTCTGGCATTTCAGCCGTCTTCGGCCCGGCTTGCTTGAATCCTGATGGTGCAATGAGCAAGGGACTCACATCTGAGTATACCCTTCCACGCTTATGGTGGACAAAAATGATTCAGAAAAGGGGGTGGTGATGAACAGAGTGTCTGAATTAAGCAGACCACTCTTACCCAGTCCAAAGATCAGGGCTTGATCCATCACCGTTTTTTAGCTCACTGCACCATCCCAGCTCAGAACCTGGCTACATGCAAATTAGTCTGTCCCTGGCCCAGTGCATCATGGGAACAGGGCAGACCAAACTACCAAGCCAATTCTTATACTGGGAAGGAAACAAGCTTCCGGGGACCGGTTTCTGGCATTTCAGCCGTCTTCGGCCCGGCTTGCTTGAATCCTAATGGTGCAATGAGCAAGGGACTCACATCTGAGTATACCCTTCCACGCTTATGGTGGACAAAAATGATTCAGAAAAGGGGGTGGTGATGAACAGAGTGTCTGAATTAAGCAGACCACTCTTACCCAGTCCAAAGATCAGGGCTGAGGCAGTGAGCTAAATAACGGTGATGGATTAAGCCCTGATCTCTTGACTGGGTAAGAGTGGTCTGCTTAATTCATACACTCTGTTCATCACCACCCCCTTTTCTACTGAGAAAAGCAAGCAGAACACTGGAAAATAACCAAAAGGCAATGGTCTTAACCATTAAAGCATTACAATTTATTGAACATATGCGCCAGCGGATTACACACCGGCAGTTCATTGGAGGAAAAAAACTAATAAATAAATAAATGAAAATAAACAAAAAGATAGGACCAAGATAAAGAAGGAGAGTATCTCAATTTTGTAAAAATTTGGGTTAGGATGACAACAAAGTGAAGTAACTTATATGTATTCTATGTACCCAAAATGTATATATTTTTGATCAGGCCACGGTGCATGTGTGCTGGGACGTTCAGTCCCTGCCGACGGCCACACCTGGGCGCCCTATGACCCATGACGTCTCGCAGGGAGAGGGGGGGATAGGGGGAGGGGAGGGGAGGCTGGGGGGGAAAAGTGGGGGGGGGCATTTAAAATAAATTTAAAAAACAGAACCAGAGTCAATCCAAGTCTTACTTTTTATTTTCAATCAATATAACTCTTACGGTCACCAGAAATCGGACCAGAGAAGCCCGGTGTGGCTTGGAGCACTTACCTTTTCCTCCAGCGGGACCCTGCCAGCTGTCTCCCCCCGCTGGCGCAGCCCCTGACATCGTGCTGCGGTAGCCGTGCAGGGGAGACTACAATCCCCAGCCTGCCTTGCGGTAGGAAGCCGCGGGATCTCACTTCCGCGCCAGGAGTCGCTAATAAGTCCCTCAGCAGTCCCAGGGGAGCGGGCGGTCACCAGAAATCGGACCAGAGAAGCCCGGTGTGGCTTGGAGCACTTACCTTTTCCTCCAGCGGGACCCTGCCAGCTGTCTCCCCCTGCCGGCGCAGCCCCTGGCATCGCGCTGCGGTAGCCGTGCGGGGGAGACTACAATCCCCAGCCTGCCTTGCGGTAGGAAGCCGCAGGATCTCACCGATTAGGACGGGACGGGCCACCCCCCTTGTAACTTCTGCAAAAGGAGGTATAGTGCACACACTTTATTTTAACATTTGTTTGCAACATCATTTTTTCCATTGTGATCATGCCCTGTAAGGGGGGAACAAGCACAGCTGCGCAGGGGTGTCATGCGGTGCAAATGCACCAAACGCTTACCACAAGCTCCCGGCCTACTGTGCATGTTACAGACATAATCTGCCCCTGTTACTCCCCATCTAGTACGCTATCTCCACCACTAAACTCCACAAGAATGCAGAACCTGTCCCCGTGGGATGAGCTGAACAGACTATGCAAAACAAAATATGTCAGTATGGACTCACCCTTCTTCGCCAAAGGCACCCGCACTACAAATACGAAAGGCAGTATACAGGAAACCCCCTCTTTATTGAACAAAGTCAACACACAAGCCTCTGTACTTTCATGGTTACTACCCGTCAATAGAGAGCATGATGAGGACAATGCCGAAAGGACTCAATCCAAATCTCATATACCAACTGTAACCCCCGTGTTGTCTGTTCATAATCTCCCTACCACCATGGAGACTGATGTCAAACTGGACGAACCAATATCTTACTCCCAGATCTCTCTTCTGACTCAGATTGAACAACTTGTTAAAACCATAATTTCCCCACTAACAGAAAAAATCAATGCTATAGGGGAAAGGCTCTTGGGTCTCGAGAACAAAATCACGGCTATCCTGAAACCCATCGATAATCCTGTAACATCGAACCGACCCCAGCCAAGCACCACTTTCCCATCAGCTAAGCTATCTGCCATCCTCAAAAGCAAGCAAGTCACCCCACAATCCCCTACAATTTCAGGTCCAACTACTTTCAAAGCTCCTTTCAAACCTGTCATATCAAGGCCCTCAGAGGTCAAGACAGTACGCAATGCACCATACATACACCTCCCGCCACAAGCCGCGCCATATGTGTCCGTCCTCACAGGAGTACCACCACTTGCGTTGGGAAAAGCTGAAAGTCAGCTGGACCTAATGAACAAAGTTATATTCTGGATGGGAAGAAATAGACCCCTACCACCAGACAAAGACGGCGGAATCCTGAGTGTGAGAAGGGTGGGCTGGTTGGGCCCACTACCAAAAAACATTTCAGGGGACTTGGTACTGGTTAGATTCAGGAATCGGAACATCGCACCGTATTTAAGATCTTGTCCAACCCAAGAAGGGGATGGCCCAATACAGATTTGGGACTTTCATGATTTCTATCCCTGTATGCCAAATATCCCCCGGTTAGGAACAACAATAGCCTACCACCACCCGCTGGGTGGGGAAGTCCAGGTACCCAGTGGTTTTAGTCTCTCTGTTGCCAACAGATTTGATTTATTGCACAATTGCCGCAACTTTTGAGTTCACTCACCTTAAAGGACAAACCCGTGTATCTTTATTCAAGATAGGGATAAACCCCTTGAAAAATATGTCTCACCGCCGAATCCTGAGGCTGGGGTTATGTCTTTTTTGAATGTGAAGTTATGTTATTGTTGAATGTATATATTTATTTTTAATTACTGTCATTTTTTGTATGCTTTCATGATTTTAAAAAACAAAATCGAATAAAGCTTCTATTCATTCATTCATTCACTCTTACGGAATAGAGCAATCAAAATCAAGTCAGATCAAACACACTATCAATATGAGCTGAGGGCACTGGCAGATTATGGCTCGCTAAACATAGGACCATGGGGAAGTTAACTATACGAACTTGGAATGTTTCAGGACTCTTAGATAGTGATAAACGCCAACGGCTGGGAGAGATAATTTACCGAAATCCAACAGATATCATCTGCCTTCAAGAGACACACCTGCCCTGGCTGAAAAGACACCTTCTCAAAATCAGAGGATATAATTTATTAGCATGTACCACACAAACCTCCAATATTAGGGGGGTAGAAGTGCTTGCTAAAACTTTTCTGGGACAGGCCACCCATAAAATAGTAGACATTCATGGCAGATGGGTAATTATCAAACTGGGCATTGGTATCACTATCTGTTCTATCTACGGATCTAATCAGGATGATCCAACTATATTTGAGACACTTGAGCTTGAGCTAGCACCTATACAGGGCCCACTTATATTATGTGGCGATCTAAACATATCATTAGGCCCTCAATTCAGTAGTCATACACAACCTCACTATATTGGCCGTAAGCCACGAGTCTTTAAAGCTCTTAGCAGACTTTGTGATAGCTTTGTGTTAAGCGATGTATGGGACCTAAAAAACTATCCGGACCCTGGCTACACTTATTATTCCTTTCCCCATAACAAATATGTCAGGATTGACTATCTATTTGCTACTAGTGATTTGGCTGACAATGCTACAATTTTAAAGGAATCTAAAATTATCTCGGACCATAATGCTCTAACTCTCACTATTAAACTTGGATCCATTAAGAGGGAACGTAGAATCTGGACATTTGATAGGAAGCTATTAGCCAACAAAGATTATATTACTCACATTACTAGCTGGGCCCAAGAGTTTTTTGATATAAACAGATATAGTGCCTCTAGGGTTGTTGTATGGGATAGCTTTAAAGCGGCTCTAAGAGGCGAAACTACGAGCTATCAAGCTAGAATACGGAAGCAAAACAATATGGGATATCATCAACAATTGGCTGATTTGACCAGAGCTGAGGAAGAGCACATGGCACAAATAGCTCAAGGCGAAAATGGGAAACTAGCTATGCACCGTCTGCTAGTGTTAAAAACCGAGCTTAACTCTGGCCTGACTCAGAAAGCTGCTGAGACATATAAAGCACACCGGAAAGAAGTGTACGAGAACGGGGAGAAAGTTAGCAAACATCTTGCACTACATACACACCAGTAAATGTCCCATAATGCCATCACAAAGATACAATCACAAGGGCAGACGTTCACACAAACACCAGAAATAATTGGGGCATTTCAACAATACTATCAGACCCTCTACCAGGATGATAACAGAACCAGCAGGGCAGACGCAGACTTATTCTTGAAAGATCTTCTTGATCAACTAGAGGTAAACAAGACTTTAGATGATAATACCAGAGAAGAGCTTGACAAAGAAATTACCCTTATAGAAGTCCAGCTTGCTTTGTCTTCACTGGCTTCTGGGAAGGCGGCAGGCCCGATAAAATACCTCTGGAACTATATACATTTCTCAGTCATACCCTGGGCCAACTATTATATGATCTATTTTTAGGGATCCAATGGAGTGGTATCCCACCCACCTTATGGAGAGAAACAAATATAATTATCTTTCCAAAAAAGGGCAAACCTCAGGATCAATTATCATCATATCGTCCAATTTCCCTAATCAATTCTGATTCCAAATTATACGCTAAAATAATGGCCATCCAGCTCAGACGGGTCGTCGAACATCTGGTCTCCTCATGGCAGCACGGGTTTATTCCCGGCAAAGGTACGACCGACCATACCCGAAGAGCAATCTCCCTGTTTGATGTAATGTCTGCAACAGGAGGCCCGATGTCAATGATCCTTCTGGATGCCAAGAAGGCCTTTGACCGGGTGTCCTGGAACTTTTTATGGGCTGCCCTGACGCAGTATAATTTCGGCCCCAAATTTATCAAGTCTATAATGGCTATGTATTCTAAACCAATAGCAAAATTACTAATAATGGGCTCTGAATCAAGTATAATTAGAGTATCCAGAGGCACACGCCAAGGCTGTCCATGTTCTCCGATATTATTTGCCCTGTATATAAACCCTTTAATTTTGAAACTTTTAGACAACCCATTAATCACACCTATAGTTGTTAACAAATTTGAAACCAAAGTATTGGCCTATGCCGATGATATTGCGGTACTAACGCCTAATCCTTCTGTGGCAATATCAGAAATAGAGGCAGTAATGCAAGCCTATGGACGCTACTCTGGATATTCTCTGAATAAAGAAAAAACAATCATCCTATGTACGGATAACATTATTTGTAATGATCACAGGAAAACTGATAATGCTACATACCTAGGTGTTAGTATAAGCCCCGATGTTATACGAATCTCTCAACTCAATTATGAGCCATTACTAAACGCTTAAAAGAAAGACCTAGATCGGGTTAATAGTCTACAGCTGTCAATAATTGGTAGAGGAAACTTTTTAAAAATGAATATCTTGCCAAGGATGCTTTATCTTTTTCGGGCTATTCCATTGATACCTGAAGAAAAGGTCCTCAAAATTCTAGACTCTCTTATGTCCAAATTTATGTGGCAACAGGGAAAAACCAGAAGATCCTTGAAGCTTTTGTCACTACCACAGAACAAAGGTGGACTAGCTGTTCCAAATATTCTGCTATATCTCAGGGCGTCATTTCTCCAACAGATGGCTCCTCTTCTTTATGAGAATCCTAGCTCAGATACTATGGAGGATGCACCTATTCCATCTATATACAAGCTATCCCTAGGGGAAAAAGCTAAAGGTCTTTTTCTGAGACAAGTAGAGAGAAGCTACTACAAGAAAAATAAATTCAAAGTTATCACGAGTGCCTGGACAATCTGGTTAAGGATTACGAAATATATGCACATCCCAAAGCTTAATAGGTATTCTCCCATATGGTATTCTAACCTTCTTCCCGAACTAGGGAGCGATGTTATCGCAAAGAAATGGCACTCTGCAGGAATTACCTTAGTTGGGGACCTTTTGGGTGTGAATGAGGCTTATACCTTTACTGATCTACAACAAAAATGTCATCTTCTAAATGGGCACTACTTTAAATATTTGCAGATTCATACTATGCTCAAACAAAAGAACCCTAATATTAACTCTGAGAAAATTAAAATTATCGATACCATCGCTAAAATAACAGCAAGAATCGGTACAATCTATGGTCAGCTACTGGATAAGGTACAAGATGACCTAGAACATACAGAAATTGTGTAGGCAGACAGACTTGGCAATCCGAATGTAGATATTGACATGAGTCTCTGCCTATCATCACGACTACTTGTGTCAACTAGTTTAATAGCCCAGACCTATAAGACTATCTATAATCTATACTATACTCCGGCCAAATTATATGCCTGGGGCAAAAGAGAGAACGATCACTGCCCCAGATGTCTGAAAGGCCCAGCAACGCCTATTCACATGTTCTGTGAATGCGACCAATTAACACTTATTAAAAAAATGATCTGTGAATTCTGGGAGGAAGTGTTTGGCCATAAAATACCCGACTCCCCTACTCTATATCTGCTAGGTACTGATAATACACTAAACCTGAGCAGGGAAGAAGAGGACATGCTCTTTATAAGCTCGGCAGTCCTCAGGGTAATACTAGCAGCACGGGGGAAAGACTCAGATCCACCGAGTTTTCAAATGTGGTTAGCACGTCTTCTCGGGGTCTTCAATCAGGAAAGTGCTATCTATGCCACTAGAGGGCTAAGATCCGCTATGCGTAGTATGGCGAGCTGGCAACTCATCACTAATTGGAGAAGGAGGCTTAGCACAGTATGATAGTATGATAATGACTTACTTAATATCTCGTTCTATAGGTCTATTCACTGCCCTTTTTCTTTTCATTTCTTTTCTTTTTTTTGTTTCTTTTATTTTCTTCATTTTTATTTCATCTTCCCTCTCAATATGAGAATGAAAACAAATCAAACATGAAAGCTATTGTTTATTGTACAATATTATCGTATTTCGACTACTTTTTCTTTTGTATGTACCTGTTTTATCTGGTTCTGAAAAATAAAATGTTTATAAAAAAAAAAAAGGAATTTGTTGTCCAGATGTACGCATAAGAGCATGGCATTGGGGCAGTGTTATCGCAACTCAATGGAGAGGGTCTGGATCAACCTGTTGTCTTCTAGTCCAGGAGACTGCTTCCCCGGGAACAGAGGTGGAGTGCAATTGAGCGGGAAGCCTTTGCGGTGGTATGGGCTCTATGGAGAAGTGCTATGGAGAAGTGTGGCTCACTGGTTAAGGAGGCAGACCTGGAAGCAGAGGTCAGCCCGGGACCAGGGTTCAATTCCCGGCTCGGCAGGGTCTTGAGTCCTAAAATGTCCATGGACTCGACAATTCTCGCTCCGGTGCCTACTCGATTCACGGGTTCACACTCTGCGACTCTGGGCAATAGCTTGCTTAATCTCCACAACGCCCCCTCGCGGCGGGATGCCTGGCTTTCACTTTGCGGATACCAGTGGTATTGCTGCAATTCCGCCGTAGTCTGAGGAACTGGCTGTATGGTAAATTTTCCCTCAGGGGGCGGGGATAGAAGCTCTTGTAAGAGAGAAGGCTATCATTAGCAGTTGTTTTGAAAAAAGTCCGAGTTTGGAGAGTGCAAGCCTCGGCATAGATAGTTACATCCAGAAAATCAATGCTCTTCTGGTCTGCACAGTAAGTGAATTTCAGGCATTCATCTCTCTGGTTCAGCCAGGTGGGAAATTCAAGTAGACTGCTTTGATCTCCTTGCCAGATAACGAAAATGTCATCAATATACAGTTTCCAGAACAGTATATGATGACGGTAAGGATTGTTGTCCTCGTTTAGGATGTGTAAGTCCTCAAAGGTGCTGACATAGAGTCCGGCCACGCTAGGGGCAAATGTGCTGCCCATCAAAGTGTCGTGGCATTGCAGGTACAGAGTGTCTTTGTATTGGAAGAAGTTTTCATAAGTGCCATCCGGCAGCACTCCAGTACAAAGTGTCTAGGAGTTTTGTAGGTCCATACAGAGTTAAAGAGTATGTCCTCAAGAGTGTCCATTGTTTTCCCCTGTGGAAGGCTGGTATACAAGCTTTCCACATCGAATCCAACCAGGAGCATGGAGATCGGACAGTACTCGATGTTTTGCAATTGGTTAAGGAGTACTCTAGTATCCTTTAGATATGTTGGGGTCTTTTGGACTAAAGGTCAGAGATACTGGTCTGCAAACTGGGAAAGGGGTTCCAGGATTGAGGCAATGCCTGACACGATTGGTCTTCCAGGTGATGGTACTCGCCCTTTATGTGTCTTTGGTAGTGAGTAGAAGTAGGGGATTCTTGGTGTAGTGGTCCCTAGATATTCCCCTTTTTTTTAAATCCAGTTGTTGGTTTCTCCATCTTCTATCATCATGGCCATAGTTCTTTGTAGTCTCGGTGTGGGGTCTGTTAAAACTTTGTAGAATTTGTCATTTGAAAGTAGGTCCATGCATTGCTGGTCATATCCTTCAGCCGTAAGGAGAACCACTCCCATGCCTTTATCGGCGGGTTTGATGACTATATTTCGGTCTTCTTTTAAGGCATTCAGTGCTTGTTGTTCCGCTCTGGTAATGTTCTGGAAGGGTTTTTGGGATTCTTCAGCTAGTTCGTCAATTCCTTTAAAGATGGCCTGTTCGCAGGTTTGTATTTCGATTGGGATTTGGGAATTGAGTGGGCAGAAAGATGATTTGTTTCTTAAAGTTGTATCTCCTTCTCTAATGGGAGGTTGATCTTCTATAAAATAAGCTTTTAATTTCAGCTTTCGACAGAATTCTGCCACTTCACATCTGGTTTTAAATAGATCTGGTTTAGGTTTGGGAACAAATCCCAGACCCTTGTTGAGCACACTTTCTTCGTCTTTAGTTAGAATCTTTTCTGTAAGATTCACGATGAGGGATTCGTGTTCGTTCCGGTTCTGGCTTTGGTTACACTCCTGGTCTGTACTTGCATGGTTTGGTCGGACCAGGTTACTCCTGTCCTCCGTGCTCTTTGTAATGTCGGCCATTCCCTAAAAAAGAATACGTTGTTGAAAATTCTGGCCTGACTGGTGTTGTATCTGGTGGTTCATGATCTGGGGACCTTGACAATAGGGGTTCATCCACCCTTGGAAGTGAGGGTTAAAGGGTTGGAAAGGTATCCCCTGATTGCTCCATTTGGAAAACGGGGGGCGCCAGGAATTACGTCCTCGTCGATTTCCTCTTTTATTCTGATAGTGGTTTTTGTTGGGATTGTTGAATTAATCTCTTCCTTTTCCTTGCAACCTTAGATACATCGGCATGACATGCAGGAAAGCTAAACAAAGACTGTGTAAACATCGGAGCAACGTAAAATGTAAAAAGAGTACCACGAAAATGGCCAACCAATATCTGGAAAAGGGCCATACAATACAAGACCTACATTGGGTCATTCTTGAGACTTTACCCAATAGAGACAGAAATGCTGAAAAGATCCTCTTTGAGAAAGAGCAAAGGTGGGTACATAGGCACAGAACTGACAGTGAAGGGTTGAATGATAATATCCCCTGGCTCAGCCTAGCAAGAAGATGAAGTAACAGCATCTAGTTCGAATAATCTATGTCTCACTGAGAAGCAAATGAATACTGTCACTTTCACGAACACTTCCCTCGCTTTACAATAAACAACATACTGAACACTGTTTCTTGACACACTACTTTAACACCAAGTTGATAGTAAATTAATACTGTCATCTTCACAAACACTGTCCCTCGCTTTATAATAAATAACCTACTGAACGCTGTTATTTGACGCACTACTTTAACACCAAATTGATATGTCCCAGCCCTAACATCGGACTGAACATCATGTTACCAAACAATGGCTCCATTGATCCTGTAATGCTGACCTTGCCGTGAAGAAACAACATATTAACATTATACACACGGAGTATTAATTCACTAGGAAGGTAGTAGTAAACATCCAAGGTTCCCATAACAAAACATAGACGGGCCAATGAGATCACTTCCCAACGTAACCACCGCCCTTTAATACTCACCTGGAAACAGAACTAACTGTTTCCGGGTTGGCGAGAGCAGCGCGCACACAGAGGACGCCAGGATCGGACGCAGAAGGTATCGAGACCGAAGAAACGAGAACGCTGGAAATCGCAAGTATCTTGTAACGCTTAGCCTTAATTCAAGCTCTCTCTTTCCTTAGTCCGCCTGAAGCTCGGCCACCCGACTGGAGCGTGTTAGGTATACGCGCGAGGTAACAACAACTTCCCCACATGTGTTTAGAACGGACTACAATCTATCTGTGTCGTATTTGATAAACAGCACGCGTGATAAGGCACCACAATATATCGCCTAAAGATACCTTCACGTGAGAATGATGAACGGTGTGTATATGTGTGTTGGTTATTAAGCACAATATGAGAAGAACACGGCATTGTGCACCATCACCGCATTTTGAAGAGACAAAGTGACTCTATGAATTACTATACATGCATGCATCACCAACTCTAAGCATGCTATAGCCCTCTGCATGAGTTTGGAGTGTTGAAGAGAGAGTTGACATTGCCATATGTACCTGCCGGTGTATGAAGTATTGCCATTTTTTAGTTGTTATGAAGTCTATCAATGGATAGACGTGTTGAGCAGATTTCTGCTTGGTTTGTGTCCCATTGTACCCCCTCCCTTGAATGTTGAAAAACACTGTGTTTATTTTCTTACAGGTACACTGAGACCTCCAATACAGAGAAACAGGTTGACAATCCCTATTTCTTATCACTATTTTTGAGAGCACATTATTTATATCCGTTTCATGTTATTCACCTAACGGTCCTGATGAATGCCCGTAAGTCCTAATTAAGGCAATTGAGGCAGAAACATGTCGACCAATTTTTAATTTCCCCCTCACTATTTATGACTCTAATACTCTGAGTGCACCTATTACTCATAATAAGTCCATGAGATGCACTAATTCAGAGTTTACCGGACCCGAACCCAGACCCAATAAAATGTTCCTCTATCTGGTTTTCCGGACCTTTTAATATCCCTTATCACTGGCTCACTACTGCATCAACCTTGGGTAAGAACCTCCTGGTTGAAGCTGCATAACCTGATCGACCTGATGATTATGCACACACGTGATTAGATAGCGGAGAATCAAAGATATACCGCTAAGATACCACCATACCCATCACATGCATGAGGGTCTTTTAAAATTGGGACACCCCCGTTCTTCCTAAGGTTGTGCAGGACGAGTGATCCTTTCTCATTTGATTAGCATATATACTCTGGAAACTGAATTGATCGGCTTTTCACCTCCCCCCTCTTTGATTAGAAGATGGCTAACATTACTTCATAAAACACAAAACACTGTCAGGAAGCAATGCTAGGCTAAAGAAGCTCCAACGATTGAGGCAAAATACACAAATGTCACTTCAACAGAAATTGGCCAAATACGTTATGCTGTTTAATACCAGAGTCTTACTTCATCCAGTCAGTCAGGTGTTAGAGCCGTGGCCCGGCCCGGCCTCTTTTGGCCCCTGGTGGCCACAGACGGCCCACCCTTTGCCCGGGCTTAGCCCGGCGGCCGCCCGCGTGCATCCCACAATACGTAAATCCGCTGGTTCCTGTGCCTTAGAGTCCTTGTGGTTCTTGGGCCTTAGAGTCCTTGTGGTTGCCCCCAAGCTGCGCCTGGTCACAAACACGATGCGTCTCCCACGGAGCGGGAGGCACAAGAAGCAAATGTAACCCCCGGTGATGAGGGGGGAGGGGCTTCCGGTCCGCTAGTTCCTGGGCCTTAGAGTCTTTTGGTTGCCCCCAAAGCTGCGCCTGGTCACAAACACGATGTGTCGCCCGCGGAGCGGGAGGCGCGAGAAGCAAATTTAGCCCCGGTGATGAGGGAGGGGGCTTCCGGTCCGCTGGCGGCCCCGCTGGTTCCTGGGCCTTAGAGTCCTTGTGGTTGCCCCCAAAGCTGCACCTGGTCACAAACACGATGCGTCACCACTAAATAAGTGAGTTCTGGTTCTGTATTCTCTCTGAGGCATAAACACCGTTGGGCACAAGGAAGAAGAGGAACTGACCGCAACTCTTCCCTGCTTCTGATCTTGACCGTGACCCTCCACTGACTATGGAAACAGACACAAAACTGTGTACGTTAAGCCTGATGCCAGCTCTCCGTTGTATCCGATTTTGACTGTGACGCTCCACTGATCGTAGAAACAGATGCTGATCCATGCACGTCAAGGCTTTTGACGCTTTACAGGGTGATCTAGAACACGTACATTCCACGAGACGACATTAACCATGGAGTAGGATGAGGGAGCATGGAAGGGGACAGGAACATGAAACCGCAAATCCAACAAATAGGAAACTTGCTGGCCCAGTGCTGCCCTGTTTCTCTTCATGGAGGCAGTTCAGGCCACCAATTGCACCATCTGATAAATCACTTGGATAGAGTTAAACGCCAGCAGTGACTTCTCTCGTTTTTGTAATTTTGTTTCCTTTTATGTGGGCGACCATGATATGACGCCTCCTAGTCCTGTCAATCACAATAATGCGTCTTCTTCTGTTTGGTGTTTTCATTCATGTAAGGTGTTCTGATGGATTTTCTTCAGCAGGGCACAATCACGTGCCTTTAGTATCCTGACGCATTTTTTTTCTGTCTTTTATGTCATACCTTTTGTGGTCCCCGCGGTTCCAGAGTCTCAGGAAAGCCCGCATGACACCAGCAGCTGCAGGCTGAGCATTCCGCTAAACCAGGGCAGCCTTCCCTCGCGCTCCTGCGCTCCAAGCTGCTGCTCTTTGGTTCTCCAGCTCCAAAATGGTAATTACTACTCCTAAATGCCTGTTGTGAATACCGGAAAACGTAAACTCATGACCTACTCTCAGATGACTTATTTGTGAACCAGGCCCACTGTTCTGCTATATGCATTTCCCAATGGACCCACAGAAAAAATACTACTTGCATGGCCTGGAGGTTTGGCCTCCAAGCACAAGAACACATAATTCAAAAGAATCTGATACACTTGCACGACACAGCAAGTGTGCCATGGTCTGTGCTATGTAGATGGACTCTGCACAAAGAGCATGTGAGATGCAGGGCTATGACACAATCTGCGGTACCCGATGCATACATCCATCTCCATGATGGATAACAGTAGCTACTACAATATCCTCTCAATGCCATGCCCCTAACTTGTTTTTCAAATGTGCCACAATGTGCTGGCCAACTCCGTGAGACACACTTAAGATGTATAAGTTACCAAACGACTGCCCCTAGACTAGGCCGTAAATCCTACTTGCTACCCTGTTATCAATGCAAGTTTATTGTGCCCCCATATAAGGTATCCGGACACAATCCATCCTGCTTAGTAACATGTCATGCCACACTTCACAATCAACAATAGTCCATTGATGATATGAGATGCATACAAGGTAAAAAGACACACTCCACCACATCACCCCTGACATAAGTGCAAGCAGAAATCCAAATTAGTAACCATGTATTATAAAATTGAAAAAATTAGCTCTCCTGCACTAACTATGATCATAACTAGTACTAATCTGAAATAAGCCAACTAGACTAAAAAGAATAAGTACCTACACTATCTACCCTAACTAATCCTAAACACCCAAAACATATGTAAGACATCAACCCCCCTCCCACCCTTAAGGCACATCACGAGACAGGACAAAGACATCTAAACTATACATGAACTGTCTACACATTTAACCTACGGGAGCAACAATGAAACACAGCATCAGTATGCGACATAACCCACTGGAGGGATACAATCTGACCAATTACGAACCACGAGTCCCAGCATACAACAACATCATACCCATCCGGGTGACCAACAGGGGGGCAGAAACTTTATAAAAAGCAATTGTTTCATCATGGTCAGTGCTTGATGTACGATGTCATGGCTTACCTTTGAAAAAGTTCATAGTTGAACGAAACGCATCAGGACTGCCTTGTTTGCTGCTGTGGGTTATTAAAACATCAAAACAACAGTGCTGCGTGTGCGACTTTGTCTGCCTGTGAGGGGAGAAGTGTGAAGATATATATATCTACTGGCGGTCGCCAGTAGGTAGTTATAGTTAGGATTGTTTTCCATAGGAAATCCGCAACATTCTAGTGGAAATAACTTTGGCACCAGATGAGGAATCTGCCTGTAATTTTCCTTAAATTTGCCTCGCTGTGCTGCGCTCCTTCCCTGAAAGTTTGGGGGGGATTCGTCAAGCGGGGGCCGAGATAAAAGGGGGGTCCCAAAACGTGTTTTCCCCATGTTAATTTCCATAGGGAGGTTGGACTCACTTTTAGCCCGAACGGCTGAATGGATTTCCACCAAACTTGGCAAAATTGTAGGGACTGGTAGCCCGATGTGCCTTTGCTATGTCTCAAGATATGTGCTCCAGTGGATTTTGAGTACTTTAGGTTAAAAAAATATATATATCTATAAGCGCGCCCCGGTACGCGCACCAGGGCGGGCTCCAGCGCGCTACGCGAGTTCGCGAGCGGAAAGCTGATTGGCTCTCAGGTGTCTGTCAACATTCCAAACAGTCCGGAGCGGCCGCCATCTTGTGTCTCGGTAGGATCGAGACACAAGAGGTGGCAAAAACAAAGGGGGAAATGACCAAAAGGGAGCAGGGTAGACCCCCCTGACCCCCTAGGTTTGATGTGGGGGCCATAAAAGGGCCCCGCGGGGCAAAACATTTTCTTTTATTTCGATTTGCGCAGGGGGAGCGCCTGGTATGCGCACGGGGAGCGTACTGGGGAGCGTACCATGGGGAAAAAAGAATGACAGAGTTTTTTAAAAATGTAGAACTGTTTTTTTTATTCTTTTTATTCTTTTTGTTGTTTTATATATTTTTTATTGTTTTTTGGAACATTTTTTACTTTTTTTGGCTTTTATGAACAATTTTATATTTTTTTGTAATTTTTATGGGGACAAACAAAAACCAGGGCATTGTAAACGGCTCAACTGGAGCAAAAAAAAAACAGGAAAAAATTAAGGTTTGTTTTTGCACTTGTGGTTGTCTCCAGCACGGTTAATTAGTTTAATAGTTTGCTCTCCATAGCAAATTGTCCTTCCACAAAATTTGCAAACTATTTTGAAATCTCCAAACTGGGTTTGGATGTTTGGGACCATCTCACTTGTCTCTGGACCCGATGGAGTGGGTTGCTTACTTTGGGAGGTGCTTTGAGAAGATTGGGTAGGGTTTCTGGTCAGTTCTCTGACCTCTGCCGCAGCATAGTTGTTTGGGTGCTGGCGTTGCATGTGGCGAATCATGGTGTTGTTGCCAAAAGAATACTTTTTGGCAGGGTTCCGCCTGGAAAGTACAGTGCCACAGATCAAACAAGTAACCTTTGGCACATTAACTTTATTGAGGCCCCTTGGGATTTTAAGAAACTCCCAGACAATGTGCTCCTTTGGCTTATAGGTGGTAGTATCTTCTGGCAGGTACCGCCTCTTCTCCTCCTCCTCCTCCTCCTCTTCTTCTTCTCCACCACTGTGGTGTTGTGGTGGTCCTTGTGGTGGTGGTGCTGGTGGTGGTTGAGATGCTCCTGCTGCTCTGCTACTGTAGCCATTTCTCAATACAAATAGGTACAAATAGGTCTGCAAACAGGTCTTCCTCAGTCAAAGTAAAAAGTGAGAATGAGGAAAAAAGGTGGGGGCTTTCATCATTTGGAAAACAAAACTGTCCTGAACCAATGAAAAGTGTTATTTTCAGGTCACATGACCCAGGCTTTCATCATTTGGAAACCAAAACTGTCTTGAACCAATGAAAAGTGTTATTTTCAGGTCACATGTCCCGTCGCGCTTACGCTACGCGCCCCGGGGCGCTTACGTAGCGCGATCGTATGCGCTTGAGTGCTTCCGGGTGCGCTTACGCCGTGCGTATCACGCGGCTACGCGATACGTCACGATGATGTTTTCGTTCGCGGCAACAGCGCTAACGGGACGCTCACCGGTACGCACACCGGGGCGCGCCGAAAGACTGCGCTTACCGGTGCGCTCACCGGTACGCGCACCGGGAGCGCTCCAGGGCAAAAAAAAAACAACATGAACAATATACATTACAAAAATATTATTACATAAATATAAAATATAGGATTCATTATAAAAAATATTATATGTGATAGCTATAGAAATTTGCTATTAAAAAACCTTTGAAATTCACTGAAAAAAACAAAGGTTTGAGGCCCTATATATAGTTAGGAATTAGCATTTAAAAAACCTATGAAATTCACTGAAAAAACCATAGGTTTCACACCAGTTATAGTTAGGAATTATCATTTAAAAAAACCTATTAAATTCACTGAATATGTGTTTCAAGGGTTACATTACACTGAAAGGAGGTCTGTCACTCTGTCACAAGGATGGTATCATCAGTGATGTCATGAGTGATGTCACTGACCATGTCATGAGTGATGTAATATGTGACGTCATCAGCAGTGCATTGCATGCGCGCAAGTTATAGTGAGTCCAACTAACTATAACGTGGGAATTTCAATGGTTTTATGTCAGTAAAATTTCCAGCTAACTATAACTGGTGTGAAACCTATGGTTTTTTCAGTGAATATATATATATCTTCCGAACTACAGCAGAAAAAGAAATCACATAAACAGGAGGAGAGGTATTTAACTCTGCGGCCGGGGTGGGTTGCTGAACAGTTTCACCCTTAAAGACATTTATAAAAGCCGATATTTAAATTTGGGTGCGGGAACAATGTCAGACGAGGCGCTGCTCGAGCGAGAGAAAGCAGCTGCGGACATGTTTGATAATTTGGCGACGTTAACTGAACCGGCAAAAAAACCAACACAAGATGCCGAACAAAACTCGATATTAAATCTTTACTAAAAGCGCTGGAAAAGAATACACAAAATGAACTCACAAACTGGTGGGAAATAAAATCATTACAAAAGTATCACAAAGTTAACAGAGTACCAAGAGGCTTGAGGATAATGCTTGCCCCCAGCTTCGAAGATCCCAATCCACTATTACTAAAAGATTGGGCCGACAGTAATCTCGATGCCTCAATGCGGCTGGTCTGCCTCCTAATTAAATACGCCACCATTGACAGGGCGGTTAATGTGAAAGAAATTGCACGCATTAAACAGGAACTGACTTCGTTAACCACAGCTGATAACAAGGAGTACGTCGACAAATATTTACATGATATGACAGGACGCATCAAGAAACAAGAGGAAACCATCAAGGCTAGGAAAGCTTATAAGTTCGCCCGAGACAAAGGCGATAATGAGCGTGGCCAGGTGTTCACGTTTCCTGAAAATACGACCTCATAAAAAAACAAAGCGGCAGAAATGCTCAAAATCAAACCACGAGGGATAATGTTTCTAATTCCAACACAACAACCGCTTCACTGTCAGATAACAGTACAGTCCTCACAAGTACTGATAACGAAGATAGTGGCTCAGAAGCAAGCAGTACTGCCAATGCTGAGCCATTAACCTATGCTGAAGAAATGGACTACATAAGACAACAGAGAAAATCGACTCTGAGATCTCGGAATACAAACCCTCAAAACGCCAGTGCAGGAACCACGCAAGGAGGGAGAGGCGGAAATGTGCAAAGCACAAGAGGTCGAGGTCAATCTTACAAAAAGAAAATGTGGAAGAAATAAATGTAATTGCAGGAAACACCATTGTTAACCTTACAAATATTCAACTCAATGACAGTGAACTAAAATTATTATGTTTGGGACAGAGTTACTGCCCGGAGAGCAATTTTAATTTTGTGGATGTAAGAATCGATATGTACAAATTCACACGTAAACTGAAACTGGCCAAATATTTTCGGATTAAGAACCAAACCAAACTGAAGGCCAGATCATCAGAACAAAATGCTCCAACCGGTCTTACTGTTAAACAAATGCCATTACTAAAGACGTTGTTCTCCCTGAGACAAGATACCTCTGACAACAGCCAACAGCCAGACAGTACACAGTACATTGCTGAAACAGAAGGGGTGGCAATTTCAGCAACAGGGAAAAGCCTGTTCAAGGCCCCGTCAACTTTCGTGCCAATAATGCCGCGTGATGCACTGGATATTTTCCACGACCGCGTCACAGAAGAGTTGAAAAAGCTACATAAGAAAACCCTCAGAGAAGAGCAACAATGCAAATCAAACAAATCCAAACAATATTTCCAACTTATGGAGAAATTTAAAAATAACAACTCGCTTGTCATAAAGAACTCAGATAAGGGTGGCAATTTGGTACTCTGGGATAAAAGTGCCTATAAGACTGGGGCATATCGACATTTGGATGATATAGAATGCTACGAACATTCAAATAGAATGGCGGTGAGTAAAGTAAATAAGGACTATAAGATCCAATTAATGGCATGGAAAAGGGAAGGGCTAATTACAAAAGACGAATTTTGTTTTTTACATAAGGAGCATCCAACCCTACCCACTTTTTACCTAATTCCCAAAGTCCATAAACTTGTCACCCCAGTACCCGGTCATCCCATTATTTCTGCCAGAGACAGCATATTTGAAAATACATCCAAATATGTGGATCATTACTTGCAAAAACATGTTATGACCCTACCCACCTACCTGCGAGACAGTAAAGACTTTCTTTGTAAGTTGGATTCAATTGTATGGGCAGACGATTATCTCCTAATGACTCTTGACATCTGTTCCCTGTATACCAGCATCAGGCACCAAGATGGAATAGCAGCATCGGAACATTTTCTACAGAATAGAGATATTTCCTTATATAACCATAACAAAATGTTGCTTTCCATGATGCATTGGTGTCTACACAACAATCTTTTTCTGTTTGAAGGGAAGGTGTTCAGGCAGCGACAGGGGGTCGCCATGGGTGCATGCTTCTCACCCAGCTACGCATGTTTAAACGTGGGCTGGTGGGAGGAGCATGTACTCAGGGGACAGCATGGAGACCTGGTGGCCAAACACCTTATACATATGTGGAGATATATCGATGATATATTTATTGTTTGGAAAGGCAACTATGCAGAGGCACAGGCATTTGTTGACACCATCAATTGTAACAACCTCAACTTACAGTTCACTGTTCACATAGATCACATCCAGGCAAATTTTCTGGACATCATCGAAAAAGTTGAACAGAATAAGCTTACGACCCAGTTGTACCGGAAACCAACCGCAGGTAACTCCATGTTACTTGCAACGAGTTTCCATCCACAGCATACCATCACCAGTTTGCCTTACGGGGAATTCCTTAGAATTAGGAGAGCCTGCAGCACATTGTCATCTATGGAAACCGCACAAAAGGCTGCCAGAGACAGACTCCTAGAATGGGGCTACAAGTCCAAGTTGCTAGATTCAGCATTAGTTAGGGCTAATTCTAAAGACAGGAAGGAACTGTTAAAGACAACTTCAGTCTCTGCAGGAAGTGAACCATTAGCCCCTCTCAGGAACGAGCATGATCTAGAGGACAATACAGGAGACAAATTACCTTGTCGTTTTATATCAACTTACAATAGACAAGCTAAGGCCATAAAATGTATTGTAAATGCCCAGTGGCCGATTGTACTCACTGACAGTGTATTGTCACAGACCCTACCTAGTAGACCTAATTACACCTATAGGAAAGCTCGCTCCATGAGATCTGATCTTGTAAAAAGCAGTCCTGAACTGGACATCAAGAAAGATTGGCTTACAGCCAGTGCAGGATTCCATAAATGTAGCACTTGCCGCGCATGCAAGTTTGGAATTAATACCAAAACCTACACCACAGGCTTTTCTGAAATCCCTGTGAAACTAAAAGGTCATTACAACTGCCGCACTGACCATGCCATCTATGTGCTACAATGCGGTTGCAGCCTACGCTATGTAGGCAGCACGAAACTGCCAGTCCACCAACGAGTGTTACAGCACCTACGTGCCAACCTTAAATTCGGATAGCACATACCCTGTAGCTCGACACATTAACGAAGAACATTCAGGTAATCTTGATGTGCTCAAATATTTCGTTATAGACAGTGTTCCAAGCAGGAAACAGGGAGGTGATAGTGAAAGGAAACTTAGACAAACTGGAAACTAAGTATATACTTAAACTCGACACCAAGACCCCGAGGGGACTGAACATTTTTGAGGATATACACCACTTCCTCTAATTTCTTTAAAAGATGTCTCATTTTCAGTTTTCCAATACAGTGTTGTTTTTTCTTGAGTTGGGTTATTTGTGCAGTATGGATATAACGATGATATGTTTTCTGTTTTTCCCTTGATGCGCCATCACCATGTAGTTAGTGAAACAGGCTGTGGCACATATATCTATATTCTCACAAATATCTGTATTGCAACCCAAGATTGATGGGGACAGTTAGATATTTAGGACATCTGTAAAATGTCAATAGAGAATAGCAGTGTATTATAGGCCTGATTATAGCTTTCTTTCATTAATTTGCTTACAGTATATCAACCCATACGAGGGTTTGTTTTTAAACTACACTATGTGATTTCATCACCTGCACTTTATTATCGATTTATTTTTTACTGCATTGTTTATTAGGTTTGAATTTTTCTGCTCAGGTTTAGTCAGAACCTGCATATTTAGGCTAAACAGCATTGGTATTGAGTGACAGATTGAATATCTTTGTCCATTAGAAATGGTATATACAAGTTTATGAGAAATGTTCTGAGTATGATGGCCCCTACGCATTTGTGCATTTATATATGTCAAGTACAATATTGATATTGAAGTGAGCATACATCGACACACATATGTATTGGTACAGTCATATGGCGTCCTCAGATGTTCCAATCATTTACATCAAATACACAGTATTCTGGTGTATGTGTATACACTAACGGAGAGCTATTAGAAAAGTCTATTTACATTTCAGTATTATAATGGATCTAATGCTGATGTACTCAATATAACGCAGAAAAATGTCTTAACTTTAAATCAAAAATGAAAACTACTAAGAGTATTTGTACAGTTATGAGATTTAAATGTATATGAATACTATTTTTGTCATTGGATGAAAATTAGTTCAAAATAACTAGCCCAGCCGTTTGTTGGTTGTAGTTTTTGCATATGCAGTATTTTTTCACTGTTCATTATTTCAGCAGTTTTTTTCACAGCACATGATTGTCAGGTGTCAGTAGCGCCAATAATACTAAGCCACTAACCTCTAGAACGGTCAGCAGGAACGACGCCGTGAAGAGTAGTTCCCAATGTCCCCTAAACACTACACACACCACAATGGAGCCACGCACTATGGGTAATGAAGTATTCTAGGGAAAAGGGGAATGGGAAAAAACAATAAAGTAGCCTGTTCTGTCACAGGAAGAGAAGACCTTTTCTATCCTCCCTCTGGGATCCCTGCATAGGAGAACAAGAACAGAAATGAAAAGCCCCGCAATCACTCACCCCTCCTGCACCGAAAGACACACTCCGTTAACACTCACTGTAATTGGTCCCGGCTGAGAGCCTTGTGAGGAAGGGGCCGTAGGGCACTGGAATGGGCGTGGGAGTGAAGAACCCTGATATACGCCGTCTCCGCCTCTCTAGTTGTTCCAGTCTTCGGTGCGCCTTCTCCAGAAAGGGGGGCTTGCCAGGTCCTTGAATGCACCCGCAAATCCGGGATCAAAGTAAAGAAAAAACCATGGATAAAATGTTCCTCGGTTCGGTTCCAGAACCGGGACACGAGATGGAGGTGCTTCCGTGGAAACACGGGTCCGCTCGTCGGGAGGTTAAACACCACTCTCCCAACCAGCGCCAAAGTGTCGGCGTCCCCTGTTCTGCTCCAGGGAACAGAGACGCGCCTCTCCCTTGGTACCGCGAATGAAGGAAAACAGCTTGCAAGCTCAAAAAGCGCCTTTGCGCCTCAAGTTAATGCGTTTCTCAGCTCCGGGTAGAAACGCTAAAGATCGGTCCTCGGGAAACGTAGCACAAACCTCGGCATACAGGTACAGGCTCCGTAGGCAGTTTGTCAAGCGCCGTTTCCTACGGAGGCGGGACTTAAATAGGAGTGTGCTCCTTCCTGTCGGCCTGCATGTCTCTTGGCCTTCTGGGAGATTTAGTCCCTGCTGCATTCGTACGTGTCAGGCGCAACTGGAAAAGGTGAGGGTTGGGGGCTGTATGCTGAAAACACAATGTATTTAAATGCACTTGTTCGAGCAGCTCAGGTATGTGAGCAAGGCTACTAGTTAGCCAAAACGCGTCATCCTGACAAAAGAAATCCCGCACCTGGCAAAATAAACAGTCACTGTGGCCAGCAGTGATTAAAGAAATCTTCGTGTTCGTGTTTTTCTCCTGAGGGTGGTACTAGCACCGGAGTGGTAATTGGATATATATATATGTCATGTAAACACGGCTCGTGGAGCCGAAACGTCATGGACTTTACCTGCACTAATTAATAAAGGAGAAAAGGAAACTTTACTGGTCTGTGTCCGAGTGCTACTTACCCTGGCTGGCTGGTACTCCAGAACGAGGTGAGGCGACGGAATGGAGAATATATATATGTATATATATATATATATATATTTATATAAGGGACACGGGCCACTTCTTACAAAAACTAAAAAACATCGCATGGACAGAGGATTGTATATTGGTCACGTTAGATATTGAAGCCCTTTATACCAGCATTGACCATCATAAAGGGCTGGAGGCACTGGAACATTTTCTGAGTATACGACCAGTGCACTGTTACAATCATAACAAGATGCTTAGTGAATTTGTGAGCTGGTGTTTATACCATAACTACTTCTTTTTTGGCAACGATATCTACGTGCAGAAATGGGGTCTGGCCATGGGGGCCTGCTTCTCACCTAGCTACGCGTGTCTTCATGTTGGCAGGTGGGAGAAGCGGGTCCTCATGGGGACACATCATGCGATGTTTACAGCTAATGTGGTTATGTGGGTTCGTTTTATTGACAATGTGTTTTTAATTTGGAGAGGAAACGAAGAGGGTGTGAAAGAATTCATTTAGACATTGAATGATAATGAGGACAATCTTAGATTCACACATAACATCAGTAAGACAGCTGTGGATTTTTTAGATGTTAGAATCTTTCACAAATCAGGACAACTAGTCACCACCCTCCACAAAAAAGACACGTCAGGAAACACAACCCTACATGCCACAAGTGCCCATCCCCGCCATGTCATAGATAATATCCCCTATGGCGAGCTCCTCCGTTTGAAAAGAATCTGTAGCAATGAGGAAGAACTCACAGTGTGCACAGCTGAAGCACTAGACAGATTCAGGCAGCGAGGATATAGAGAAAACATACTTAAAAGAGCGGTAAATAAAATGCAAACAAGATCTAGAGGAACTCTTTTTAAACCCATAACATCGAATGTAGTCACCAAAGTGGATTCTGCTGAATCTACTATTAGATTTATTACTGCATACAGTGGCCAGGATAGAAAAATTCGGTCCATCCTATGCAAAAGTTGGCCCATATTAAAAACTGATGCGGTGTTATCTCAATATTTACCTGCCCGGCCAGATATCACGTTTCGGAGGGGACCCTCGTTACGGACACATATCTCCAATCCCTGCCCTGAACTGTCCAAAAAGAAAAATTGGTTTCCACCCCGGCTGGGGTTCTACAAGTGTAGCAGTTGCAGGGCTTGCAAATTCGGAGTTAACACTCAACATTACAATACTCCATTCAGCCCAGTACCTTTGCCAATCAGAGGAAATTACGGTTGCAAAACAGAATATGCTGTTTACGTCCTGGCATGCACCTGCGGTCTGAGATACGTGGGAAGCACCAGGCTTCCGGTGCATGCCAGGATATTGCAGCATATTCGAGCAATCGTTAACAATGATAGCTCCTACCCGCTGGCTAGACACTTTAAACGTGTACATGGTAACAATCTTAAGTGTCTAAGCTATTATGTCCTCACATCAGTGCCTAAACCCAGAAGGGGAGGAGACCGGGATAGGATGCTGTGGCAATTAGAATCCAAAATGATATTAGAATTAGATTCTAAGGTACCTAACGGGCTCAATACTACGGAAGATCTGTATTATTTTTTATAAAACTGACATGTGTTCATTCATACAAGCTCCGTAGTTAGTAAATTTGCTAGCACCTTCCGAACATTAGGCATTGGTGGTTAACTGCTTCAACTATAACCTTCCACTTATATGTCAAAATGACTATCAGTCTCAGTCCGACACCCAGAATAAATCTTTTTTCGTTCTCTTTTTTCTAATTAATTGAAGCAGTGATGGATCAATGATCCTCCTGCGGATACCTAATCACATTTTTAATACACACTATAAGTAGGTTTAAATAGTCATTATAGTAGGGGTTGCCATCCAACAGAGATGTCCCCAGTATTTGGGTAGTTGGCAAACTTAGAAAATTGTCATGATTGAAACTATGTAGATAAATTGGCTTCTAAACAGTACTTTAATGTTTTGCGCCATATTGCACATTCGAGTGACAAGTTTACATTATCACTGCTTTGCACTTTAATAATGATATAATCACAATGATGAAATTGAAGGTTTTTAAGTATGCATATTATTACTTTTTAACCATGAAGTAATATGTGAAGTGATTTCTTATATACATATTTATTGAAAATAATTGTTATCTATGTATATATTTAATATGGTGTATGTCTGGATTGCATTGTATTTATTTGCAGTTTGCACATGCGCAATTGCACATGCATAACGCACTTTATGGATACTAGTTTAGAACGAATTTATATAAATATGCATTTATGCAGATATCAAACAACTGTTGTCAATCATGAAATGAAAGCAATGTATCCACGATTGAGAACGAAATGGCAAATGCCCCTGACGAATTTTGTGTGACTTTAACCTACCAGTATTTTGTTTATGTTTATTTTGGTCACATGATGCACACAAACTTAGTTCAAAGGAGGGCATTATGGGAAATATTTCTGATGTGAACAAGGGGCAACCGCCCGAAATGCGTCGTCTGCCACGCTGCTGTAACTTTATCGGAATAAACTACCTTTTGCCAGCATTTTGGGATTCGTTGGTCTTTCTGTGAGTAGTCACTGAAACGTTAGTGATTCGGATTTGGACTCTTGTTGCTGAGATATATATATATATATATATATATATATATATATATTACATTTTAATTAAGAAAAACATACAGAGGCACATAAGATCCCTGGTTTCTTTCAAAATTGTACCATGTATCAGCTTTTCCCCTCCCAATGCAAAAAACTAAATGGAAAGTGAACCTTAAAATATAAAACGAAGGCAAATGTTACGAATATTAGAAATTAAGGATAGTAAGTAAATCAAGTGATCGGGTAAAGACAAAAAACAAAACAAAAAAAGAACATGCCATTGTGAAATTGGGCTGAAAACCTCTCAAAAATGCATTATTTGTAACATTACACAAAACTCTCTTCTGAATAATTTTATATTTGGGTTTCTTAGATGTACCATTACCCCAATCCTAAAAACAATTAACAAGACACAACAAGTTAAAGACACTTTTTGGCTAGCAGCAAAATGAATTTCTATGTATTAAAAGTGTAACAGCTGCAGTATTAACAAGTTTTTTTAGGTCTAGAAGAAGTAAGTGAAACTGCAGTTGTTTAGTGCTTTTAACAGGAAAGGCTACTACAAAAGACATCATTAGCATGTTTGCACACACTGCCTGGCTGCATGCACGTCTACAAAATCGAAACAATTTCAGAAAACTAAACATGAAGACATGACAACTATGCTAAATAAAAATGCACGTCAAAAAGATACTCAATAGTTGGCTTATGTAATTTGTATATGTAAAGAAGAGAACAGTAAAATTCTCAGGTACGTATCTTTATATAACATCCAAAAATATATATTTTGTCCTTTATTTGGGGGTGGGGGGGCTACTACAATTATTGATAATGACTTCATACCAGTAACTTCCGGCCACAATTCACAGGTATGCAACATTTCTGTGACCCACATGTTTAAGGTTTGAACTAGTCGAAGCTAAATACTGCGAACAACTTATCGTATATAATGTGGATCTTACAAGACCTGAGAATATGAGCTAGTATAAATGGTTCCGTGAAAGTGCCTTTAAAAGGAGGTTATCGGCAAACTAGAATATTTAGATTATATACTGGGTTGGGGTCTTTTTTTCCTGTTAATACATGGGATCTGGCTACCCAATCTGAAACAAAGCTCATGGGGCACCCTATGTACTGGATTGGGGTCTTGTGTTTCCTGTTAATACATGGGATCTGGCTACCCAATCTGAAACAAAGCTCATGGGGCACCCTATGTACTGGATTGGGGTCTTGTGTTTCCTGTTAATATATGGGATCTGGCTACCCAATTTAAAAATAAATCTCACGGTTCCCCACGTTAACAGTTTACAATATGCCTTTACACAGCACGTCTCCATGCTTGCTTCGGATGGATCTGATGTCCAATGGCACAGACAGTCTGGAAGATGCTTTAATACATTCTGGTGGTCAGAGGTGGTTTAATTCCTCTTCCTTCTGTTCAGCAAAAACGCCTTACAGTCTCTGGTTAATTCAGTGCGACAAACTTTGTCAAGAAAAAAAAAATCACATTGTACAACAGGTGAAGAAAAGACGTATGCAAGAGTTTTGTTGGAAGGAATGACTCGGGGAAACCACATTCAGGACAAACATTCAGAAACCTTCAGTATGAGGAATTCTAAGAGGTGACATTACAACTCTACTTAAAAATATATATTTTTTTAAAGCGAAACAAGCCCCCTGATCAAAATGTATGTGTTTGATTGACATTTGGAAGTCTTAAAGCAACAGCTATGTTTCACAGTATTAACAGCAGCAATGACAATGGGATGGAATTGACCGGTACTTGGGTATAACATTTTTGCATTTTAAACTATAATTCTGGGGCTATAGGTCCACTTTGGAAGAAGTAATGTGAGATTATCTCTCTTTCTGGCTAATATAATATTCAAACTTTCAAAAGGCCCTGGAGATTGTGGCTATTCAACAGTACGGTGTCTGGTGGTGTGCACTTTAACCCCTTGCATGCTGGTGACGGCTCCCGTCCGTCATGGCACACATATATATATTCAATGAAAAAACCATAGGTTATAGACCATATATAGTTAGGAATTCGCATTTACAAAACCTTATTTTACTCGCACAAAACCATTGAAATTCCATATGTAGTTAGTTGCGCTAACTATATATCGCGCACCCGCAATCCACTGCTGATGATGTCACATATTACATCATTCATGACATGGTCAGTGACATCACTGATGACATCACTGATGACATCTCAAATGACATCACTGATGACATCTCATTTGACATCACTGATGACATCTCATTTGACATCACTGATCACATCACTGATGACATCACTCATGTGATAATACAATGAACCTCTTCAGACTCTAATATAACCTTACATACACTCAGTATAAACAGACACTCACAGACTGTCACTCATCCATGGAGTTACTCACACACCTAGTCAGTCATGGAAAGAATCAATCACACTCCATTTCCTCAACTATACAGTTATACACACCTTACTTATTCAAACATTTTCTTAGACATATTTACTCTCTTATACAATCCCTGATACAAGCTCACAGTGATCCATACAACCACTCACACATTCACTGGCTCTTATCCACAGTTATTTATATATGTCATCTCTCACATGTATTGTGTTTTACATACGTATTTACTTGCACATGTAGCACTGAGATATCCATTCACTCACCAACACACCCATGCACAGTCAACCGCCCATATAGCTGTTTCCACATGCACTCTTGAACTCATACACCTAGTGAATCAACTGCTTACACATCTATGCACAGACTCACACACCTCCCAGCCACCCACACACACACTCAGTCTCCCATACAAATACTTGGGCAACCAATGAATATCCCATATAGTTACTCATATAGGTACTTATCAACACATGCAGCAGTTTACAGAACAACAGACATAATAATGCACAAATTAAGACAGTTTAGTCACTAACCCATGCACTCAGTGAGACACATTTAATCACTCACTCATACAGTCAGTCATGCACCTACTAAATCCTTCATCCAGACACTTATACATCCACTCATTCTTCAATATGTAAGACATATTTCAACTTTACAGAAACATACAGTCACTGGGTGTTGTCATCAGTGATGTCATCAGTGATGTCATTTGAGATGTCATCAGTGATGTCATCAGTGATGTCACTGACCATGTCATGAATGATGTAATATGTGACATCATCAGCAGTGGATTGCGGGTGCGCGATATATAGTTAGCACAACTAACTATATATGGAATTTCAATGGTTTTGTGCGAGTAAAATAAGGTTTTGTAAATGCGAATTCCTAACTATATATGGTCTATAACCTATGGTTTTTTCATTGAATTTCAATGGTTTTTTAAATGCAAATTTCTAACTATATATGGTCTATAACCTATGGTTTTTTCAGTGAATTTCATTGGTTTTTTAAAAGCTAACATCTGTAGCTGTAAAATATATTATTCTTTAAATCCCAAAATATATATAGATATTTATTGATAATTTTTTTTTAATATTTTTTTCTTCGCTTCTAGTTCGCGAACCGGGAAGCTTTCCGTTAGCTCATCTTGATGCCGCGATCTAGTCCGCGAACCGGTCAACGTTACGTTAGCGGAACAGTGACGCGTCGCGGAAGCGCGACATATCACGTTATCGCGTAATGCGTCTAATGACGCGTCGCGTTAGCGCTCCCGGAAGTGCTCCGGACCGCGAACCGGAAGCAATCTGGGACGCGGCGCGCGCCGCGTAACGTAAGCGGAACAGGTCATGTGACTTGTTTATCAAACTTCTCATTGGTTCATTTCACTTTTGGTTTCCAAATGATGTATGACTAGGTCATGTGACCTAAAAATAACACTTTTCATTGGCTCAGAACTTTTGTTTTCCCCAAATCATGTAAACCCCTCCTTATTTCCTCACTCTGACTTTCATCTTGGTGAGAGAAAGACCATTTATCTGAAGATCCACAATGGCTTCCATTCTTGCTGCAGCTGGTGCACCCCCACCACCACCTCCACCTCCTCATAAGAAGAGAGGACCACCTAGTCAAATTATGACTAACAGAGAGGAGGAAAATGAGGAAGAAGAAGAAGAGGAGAGAGAGGAACAACAATTTGTTGATGAGTTGCCCCGGGTTTCTAAACGAAAAACCAGTTTCATCTGGCAGTTTTTCACCATCCCTCCTGGAACAAAGAAAGTGAATGCAAAATATGCCACCTGCCTCATCTGTGACTACAGATTGTCGAGAGGCACAGAAAAGAAGTACAGTATGGGGAACTATACAATGCATCGTCACATGAGCAGGTGGCATCCCTTGAACTATAGCCGGGCTGAATTAAGGGATCTTGAAGACAATCCGACGGCAACTCCTGTGGCAAGATCTACATCCACATTGTCTTTGACGGGAAGAGAGGCACAAGAGACTGTGCCAAACATCCAACCTAACTTCCAGCACATAAAGTTATCTTGTGTTTACTGTGGAGATATGCTGTCATATGGCAACATGAGTGTCAAGCTCATGAACATTGCATATGAAAATCATAAATGCCCTAATGCACCCAAGAAGTAATTTTCTTTTTTTTGCTCCAGTTGAGCCGTTTTGAAAGCCTGTTTTTTGTTGTCTCCCCTCCATAAAAAACACAAAAAAAACATAAAACAGTTCTAAAAATACAAAAAAATCAAAAAATGTTCAAAAAATAAAAAAAAAATATAAAACAACAAAAACAAAAAAAAACAGTTCTTTTCAGAACTACCTCCCCTTTCAAACAAAATTGCTAGAATGTTTATCACTCTGGCAAGCTCTATTTCTTTTGGTTCGCTTCAAGTTCGCTGACCGGTTCGCGAACTTTAAGCGAACTAAAAAAATATTTTTTTTAAAAAAAGAAGAGTTAGTATAAGGGAAGTAATCAGAGAATAATGTAAAAAGAAAGACAGCTAGAGAGAGTAAATGAGAGATAGTGTCAATGACATCATCAGCAGTGCATTGCGGGTAAAAAGAGTGGAAAACATTTACCTTATAATTCTTGTTACCTTTTTTAAATATTTTTTCATACTTTCAATCTGTAAAACAAAGAACAAACATTTCAAAAAATATTAAAACATGTATTTAAAAATTAGAAAAGACAAGGGAAAAGGTTCAAGAAGAAACAGTTTTTCAACTACTTTGACATTTACAGAAGTCTCTGCTTCTCTACGTCCCCTACACAATCCTAAAGATATATATTTGAAAGAAACTGTATCTTGATATTGCTGAACTGAGGCCTATTTTGGAACATGATGTTTTTCTTGCACTGCTGATGTCTCACAATAGTGATGCAATAGCAGCGCAAAAAAGATGTAAAGCCATAATAAAATTGTGTCTAACATTGTAAATGATTGTTTTAGGATGCAAATAAGATGTGTGCTTTCAAGAGCTTTCTTTGAGGTGAGGCCTCTTTTTTTTTTTTAAAAAAAACACTACCCAGAAGTACAGCACTCTAAGCATTAAAATTGATATTTACAGAACTCAGCTTACCCATATGTACCACACATTTCTAAATATATATCATAAGGACAAAAAGCATAACATTAATTATACATGTTAAATGGTTTATTTTTGCTGTTCTCAGAATGTATCAAATTTCACATAAATCAGTGACTTGAAGGTATTCATCATGTAACAGCGGGGAAAAAAAAACACAATCAAAATGACTGTGTTTAAAAAACCCATAAAACCTAAGAAATCTGATTTCAAAACTTCTTAAAATTAACTTACTTTCAATGACGTCAAACGATCTCCTATAAACAGCATCCACTCTGTTGTGCTTTAAATATTTTCAGCCCGCCACTTTCTGAAAGAAAACCTCCATCGATACGTGAAATATGTTACATAGAAAAAAAACTTCTCTCATTATATCACATGTTTCCACTAGGCCAAATCATGTTGCCGCGATTCGCAAGTCTTGTAATTCTTCCAATCAAATCCCGACATTTTCTATTTTCGCAACTTTCAAAAATAAAATATTTGAGATTATTTTCACAATCCTGGACTACTAATATCTTAGTCTTCTTTGTCACTCATGTTCTCCTTTTCCTATGACACTGATACTGCTTACTATGAAGCAGACTTACTTGCATCAGGTTTATATAGTTGGATTTTTAATCGAGACAGCATTGCAGACTTACATTCCCTCTACTTAAAATTTTGGTTTTAAAAACACCAGGTAAGAATTTTTAAGGTCAAACGGCAATTTTTTTTTGAAAGTTACAACAGAATCATTACAGAATGACCAGCCGTTTCCAGACTTTAAGTAAGCTGTATAATGTCCTGATGTTGTTGATGGACCATCGTGATAGATAATTGCTACAGTAACAAAAGTCCTCCCTGATATTGACAGCTGAGAAGCCACAAAATTTTTTATTAAAGTTGACAATTTTGATCCATCAGGCCTACATCGTTGAATCATTAAAATGACATACTGGCCATATCTACGTATCAATAATGTTGACATCATATCACATTTACATTGGCTACACTCCATGTTGTGATCAGCTGCTTTTACTAGCTTATTAAAGGACACTGATTTACTGTCTGGCAAAGTTAAATATATAAATCTTTCTGAGTCTACACTAGTAGTACTTGATACCATACAGTTCTCGCAGTCATGCTGCCATTGATAAGAAAGCCCAAACAGGTGATCTACATCTACACCCTCATCTTGCAATATATCAAGCATATACATTAAAAACTCCTGACAATCTTGCTGATTATTTTCAGAGAAGTCTGTTTGACCTGAACATTCATCTAACAGATAACGAACTTCAGACACACTTTCTACTTTTGTTCGATCAGTGCTACATTTCTCTAACACAGAATTCAACAAGCAGCATAAACTTTGTTCTGAATTGAACACAATCTGTTGTTTTAAACTCTCTAGTGAAAAGAGAACATTAACAACGACATTTGCATAGCAGTTGACACCAGAACTGTTTTCAAATTGAAAACCAACAATCTCTTCAACAGTATCCACTTTCTTTCTGCTATCAACTTTCGGTTCACTGACTTTTAGTCTTTTTGCAACAACCTCCCTACTATTACTGCTATTTCTACGTTTCCGGCCTACCACACGTTTCTCAAACAAAGGATATTGAGGCAAATGTGGCACATACTCTCTTCTTAACCTATTGTATTCCTTAACACAATCTAGATCTGCACAAATGTTTGTGACATCACAGTCAATCAAGTACAATCCCGATAAAGTTCTAACTCGTGACAATGCCACATATGCCATACCCTCCTTGAACACAGAACTACCAATATTCACCAATGCACAGTCTACACTTAAACCTTGCGATTTATGGATTGTCACCGCATATGCCAAGCAAACAGGAAACTGTTTACGGCGAACATATAAATCTTTAACAAGCAAAAACCTAGCAGAACAACGACCAATTTGCTGTACTTCCTCAATGCCATCAAATTTAATTCTTAAAAATTCTATTCCATCTCTATTTCTGTATTTCTCAAAATCAACAACATTACCCATTGATCCATTTACCAGACCTCTTTCTACATGTAAATTCCGTCTCAAAATGATTCGGCAATTTAAACACACATTCAGAGTCTTTTCAAAACCCGCTGTCTTAGATATAGTCTTCTCTAATGAATCCAATTTTGATTTCAAATTATCTGACAAAATAATTGTTGATCCCATATGCTCTAATTTGTCGATAGCTTCCAGTTTCACAATGTCTTGCTTTTCTAAATTCAACATTTTGTTGTTGAAGATGGCACATTCTGCAAGAGTTGGCATGAGACATATCCCGGATTTCTTCTCAGTAATTTTCTGAAAAATATTCTCAGGCACAATCTCTTGTTTGGGATACAAATTTGACAGTAACCGTGCATTTAAAGCTTCTTTCCCATGCTCGGTCACTTTTCCAATTCTAATATCTTGTAGAATATTCTTGTAATCTTCATCCTTTGCCTGACGCATATTTTGATGCAGTTCTGCATAATTGAAGTTTAACCATATATTGACGTTGCCAATGCTCCCTAGGCACTTCCTGGTATCTTCATGCGTGAGTATTTTGAACACAGGTTGACCTTTTACTGGTGTCAGCTGTAGAAGATCTCCGAAAACAATAATGTGTTTCCCACCAAATAAGACATCATATTCAGTTTTAAGTACTTCTTGCATTCTCAAATGCACAAAGGCAAGCATGACATTGGAAACCATGCTTACTTCGTCAATGATAAGTAGTTTCATTTTCCTCAAGACTCTTGAAACTTCACAGCAAGCATCTCCAGATAACTTGTTGTATTGTAATTTGTTGTCATGCTCCACCGGCAGCATCAATAGACGATGCAAAGTAATACCTTTAATATTATGTGCTGCCAGTCCAGTAGGAGCGGTGACAACACAAGACAGCGATGACTCAGTCCTTTCCTGCAAATAACAAGAGATTGCTTTAATGAGGAAACTTTTTCCAGTTCCCGCTTCTCCACTCACGTACAGTCGGACAGGCTTCAACGACGTACACGAGCACTCTTTCTTCTCATGACTTAATCCGTGCTCAATTTCCTTGGTAACTTCATCATATATTTTCCTCTGCTCAACGTTGAGTTGTTTTTCCAAGTCTTGTAAGTTAACTGAATCCTCCTGAGCATGTGCCATGGCTCTTTCTACTTCATTCATAGCAGTGGCAGCTTCATTTTCGATAATAGGTCCTCCAAGTGGATCTTGACTCAATGAAACAGAACTCTGACTGTCCTGAGAACTGTCTCTGGCAATCTCGGCTGCAATCGTTGCTTCCTGCTCAATTTCCAAAGTTAGCATTTCTTGATATTTAGAAAAAGCAGGACATTCTATGGACGCCTTGGCTGCATTGAAAGAGTCTTCGTAACAGAGGAAATCTCCAAGCAGTTCCTCTTCTGCACGCCAAGGCTTGAAAAGTTGCAAAAGTGCTAAATAGAAAAACTCCTTTTTTTCTGGAGATTCACCACTTAATTTTCGATGATTTACTAATTGACATTTTCTTTGCTTGACCAGGCATCCCTCACTTCCAATTACAGCATACACTCCTTTCTCAATATCTTCTTTGATGTTCCTCTTGAATATATAATTTTGGAGAACCTCATATAGACAAACATTCTCAAGGTGACTGCTTCGATTTGGATAATATGTATCCAACATGTTGGTCTTCAAAATGTCGGTACTGTTTGGTTCCTTTTCTGCCAAATACTCAATTTCCCGAACAGGTTTTAGAACTCGATTTCGCGTTGCAGCAAGACCAAGACTCGCCCAAACGAGACTCCTGGATTTGGCATAGAGACTTGCTGAAGACAATCGATCAGAACATTCGTAAGCTCCGATTTCTCGATGCGACAACATCTTCAGACTGAAACTGTACAACTTCTTGCTGAGGCTCTTTTCATGGGAAATGTCCTCCCACATATCCTTCAGTTCGGTCTTTTCTTTTTTGGTGATGTAAGATGTCACATACCGAGCCACAGCCATACAGTTGTCAGCCACAAACTGTATATCCATGTTGGCATTCCACATGGACAAAATCACTGGGTTGTAGTCATTGATGTACTTGGACTCTTCGTTCCTTTTCAAATTGTATGTATTCTTGGGTGATTTCCTCGTCACATTATGTCGCAACGAAGACATCAAACTGTTCACTCTTCCTTTAGAAATCACCGGTCGTGGAAAGTTGAAACGACATTTAGTGTAGAACTTGTCCTTGTTTCTGAATTTACGACGACAGTACTTTCCACAACGATGGCTTTGGAAACGTAGAACTTGTTCTCTTAGACTTTTCTTCTCCGTTGCGTTTGGAACAGCACACGTAGAATACTGTTCGATGAAATTCATCACTAAGTCATCCGGATCTGTTCCAAATTTAGGTGCATCCTTGATCCACAGCAACATATGTATATGAGGGGCACCTCTTGCTTGATACTCCTTTCTCCAGAAGAAATCCAACACCTCTCCAAGAGGTGGATTCTTTTTATTTGTGATGAAAGACATCATAGCTTCAAATCTATGATTGAAGTACCTGCATACATTCACAGGATCCAAAGAACACAGTTCTCCAGGTGTCTTGAATTCAATGTTTTCAATATTTCCATTTGCCTCTCGTAGAAATTCAAGTAAGTCATCCCAGCCATACTCAGCACAGCTCAGAGTGAGGAACCATGTCGGAGTTCCTAAGTTCCTCAGCATACATTTTAAATCACCATGACGACGGTACCAGTACTCATTAGTACCACGCTGACACGCCATGAGATTAATTAAGTGAGAATCCAAAATACTGTCTTGGACATTGACTTTATGCATAAAGTCACTTGCCGAGATGTTTCGCATCTGTATACCACTTTTTAAGATGTGGTTCACTGCATATGAAAGTCCAGACAGATCGCTTTCAAACAGGAGATGAAACAAATAGGGAATGCATTGCCGAAACCTAGGATCTTCTGCATACAATCGTAAAGTCCGGTATTCAGACGCAGGAATTTCACGAGGTCGCTCATCATATCTTCCTCCTTGACCTGTGGGAAATAGCTGTGGGAAACACCGAGCTTCCAAACTTTCCTCCCAAACACTAATGGGACTCCCTTTGGCTTGTTTCATTTGAAACAACTCAATAGCATTCCCCATGACTTCCTTGGAATGCAAAGGATGAACACTATAATGTTCATATATTTCTTCACTTTTAGAGGCCTCTACTTTCTCAATTTGGCCAGCACACAAATCGCTATCCTCTTCATCACTTACTTCCTCTTCTGCAACATATACATTCTTATAGTACTTATTATTTTTCTTCAAATACACTGTTGCCTTTTTGACTTTCCTAACATCCACTAAATCTTGCCATATTTTCTTATTCTTTGTCGGAACCCCATTAACCAAGATAACCAGAGGTTCCTCTTCCACTTTTTCTATTCCAATTGTGTTAATGTTTTTGTTCAAATCTAGAGGCAAATAAACAACTCTTCCCTTTAATCCTCTCTGTAAATCTGCTGGAGGCAACTTCCCTGTCTTTGGCTCCATTCTTACAATAGCCTGAAAGGGATGGATACTTTGAATCAAAATAGATTCATAAGTATTTAAATCCTTCAATTCAGAAGGAATCTCAACCAATTCCAGATTATTATGAACTGCCCTAGCAGGCATCTGGTTTTGGTTTAATTTATTACAACAATAAGTACACACACGTTGATCCGATCCCAAATCAAAATAATTTTCTACCATCAAGTATGTGGCTAAATCCTTCCATTCACTATTATTTTCCCTTTCACTTTTTGCATATAAATCCACTACCTTAGTCTGATTCTTATAATAAGTGCGTCGACAACATACACAAGTGAAATTAGGCCTCTCACTTGATTTCATCTGAAACGTGGCAATTTCCTTCTGAAAATTATCTGTACTGGAAACCTGTACATTATCTTCCACATTACCCTCTACTTCAGGGTCAATTTGAACATTCTCATCTTTACTACCAAAGTAACAAAACTCAATTTCTTCACAAAGATTCTTCACATCTATTTCAGAACCATGCAAAAGAGCAGCACATAACTGTTTAAGCATAATTGCTGGACTCTTAGCATAATACAACATTCTCACTAATTTTCTCACTTTATTATGATGCACTGCTAGCATCCTGAAATGATGAAAAACACTCTGGCATACTCTCCTGGAAAGACAAGCCAGTGAATGACCACGCAAACCTGTCATTTGTCTCACTCTGCAAGGATCTAAATCTTGCAACAACTTCATTTTCTGCTTCAAACTTTTCTTATTAAATGTCCGTATAAAATCACAAAGCAAATTGATGGAAACCTGTCGCACACTGCAAATAGAACTACACTTCCAAATGTACACAGGACCCTTAGGACGTCTTCCTAAAACCTCATCACTTAGCGCCTCTTCTGTCTCTGTTGTCACAAGTTGTTCTTTTTCAACTGGACAACCATCCTTCACTTCATAAGCTCGACCACTGATGTCAACTGCATGCACCAAATCATTATCCTGAAAATAAGTCTCCTCATTAAAAAATGCCTCAGAACTTGAACTATGCATCCATTCTCCAGAAAAAACTTCACAAAAGTTAGTACGATTTACTACTCTCTTCCATCTACTTTTTGTTTTGAAATCAGAAATTACCTTGCTTAGTTTCCTAATTCTATTGATTACCAAAATAAACAACTTTCGCTTGATTTCAAAAGCATGATCAATAATTTTCTCTACATTTTTCTTCTTCCTATAAAATGCCGCTTTCTGTTGGCCTTTCTTTTTAATATTTTTCAATAAATTAACTAATATCCTATTACGGAACATTCGTTGTCGAATGTCCCTAAACTGTTGTTTCCTTCTACTATCATGCACAGAGTTATCTCTTCCTCTATCAGTAACATTTGTGATGTGTCTCTCCTTTCCATTTAAATTACTTTTCTTTTTGTGAACAGACACATTTTTTTGAGCAAAATTTTTTTTACTACAAATATTTCTTAAGAATGATTTCGTGCTCTTACCCGGACCTTTCTTGGTGTTTTGACAAGTATTTGGGGAAGAGGACTGCTGCAATAAAACATCATCCTGCTGTCTTTGACGTTTTCTAGCCTTTCGTATTCGACTTCTGGAAGGCATTTTCCAAACTATGAAAGAATCTGCAGTTGAATCTGTGAAAAAATATAATATAAAATGTTATTAACCACTATTACCAAACAGTAAATAAATAACAGTCATCTAAAACTTAATGCCGTACTAATTATTTAACATAGCAAATATTTTCCACCAGCACTGCATCACAAAAATGACACTCAATGGTACAAAACAGGCATACAACACTCATAAATCACTCCCTAATATTTTAAATCATTAATTCAGGATGACGATAAGATGTAGCCTATCTAAAGGTTTGTTTAGGCCCAGATCTTTGGACTGGGGTGAATGTGTGTCATTGATCCACATTCAGTCCATCACCTGTTTTGTTTATTTGAGGTGAGGCCAACACATGGTTGCAGATAAGATTTTCACTGAAAAAAAACCAAGGTAAAAAAACATGTGAAGGCCTACCAATGAAGTAAATCATTAAATGAAAACCAATACATTTCTGGAAATATGCACTACTAGTGCTTCATAAGATGTTTTGGGTCATATTTATAAGTTATTTGAGTATCTAGTATGCTATTTTACATTCTTCATGGTGCAAATTTATTGTAAATACGCTCCCACCTGCGGTTGGCAAATTTAGATTTTGATTATGGGAGTTAGATAGGCATGTTAATAATTTCCCAAAAATGGTATATAACCCCAAACAACCTTTGTAGCAAATGCTCTTAGCCATGTTATCCACCTCCCATTGGATAACATGGCTAAGAAGTGCTTGCAAATGTGATAAAAAAAGGCCTGCAATGCATGAATATCGCAGAAAAATCAGCGATATTCATGCATTTTCCAGCAAATGCTCTTAGCCATGTTATCCACTTCCTATTAAATAACATGGCTAAGAACTGCTCAGGGCACCATGAGGAACGCTTTCCATTTAAAAAGGGAAAAATAACATCAAAGACACTAAAATGCCTTCTAAATATGAACCCAAACAACCTATGAAGCAATGTGGAAAAAACTGCCGCAATGCATGAATATAGCAGAAAAATCAGCGATATTCATGCATTTTCCAGCAAATGCTCTTAGCCATGTTATCCACTTCCAATTAAATAACATGTCTAAGAACTGCTCAGGGCCCCATGAGGAACGCTTTCCATTTAAAAAGGGAAAAATAACATCAAAGACACTAAAATGCCTTCTAAATATGAACCCAAACAACCTATGAAGCAATGTGAAAAAAAACGGCCACAATGCATGAATATAGCAGAAAAATCAGCGATATTCATGCATTTTCCAGCAAATGCTCTTAGCCATGTTATCCACTTCCTATTAAATAACATGGCTAAGAACTGCTCAGGGCCCCATGAGGAACGCTTTCCATTTAAAAAGGGAAAAATAACATCAAAGACACTAAAATGCCTTCTAAATATGAACCCAAACAACCTATGAAGCAATGTGAAAAAAAACAGCCACAATGCATGAATATAGCAAAAAAATCAGCGATATTCATGCATTTTCCAGCAAATGCTCTTAGCCATGTTATCCACTTCCTATTAAATAACATGGCTAAGAACTGCTCAGGGCCCCATGAGGAACGCTTTCCATTTAAAAAGGGAAAAATAACATCAAAGACTCTAAAATGCCTTCTAAATATGAACCCAAACAACCTATGAAGCAATGTGAAAAAAAACGGCCACAATCCATGAATATAGCAGAAAAATCAGCGATATTCATGCATTTTCCAGCAAATGCTCTTAGCCATGTTATCCACTTCCTATTAAATAACATGGCTAAGAACTGCTCAGGGCCCCATGAGGAACGCTTTCCATTTAAAAAGGGAAAAATAACATCAAAGACACTAAAATGCCTTCTAAATATGAACCCAAACAACCTATGAAGCAATGTGAAAAAAAACGGCCACAATGCATGAATATAGCAAAAAAATCAGCGATATTCATGCATTTTCCAGCAAATGCTCTTAGCCATGTTATCCACTTCCTATTAAATAACATGGCTAAGAACTGCTCAGGGCCCCATGAGGAACGCTTTCCATTTAAAAAGGGAAAAATAACATCAAAGACACTAAAATGCCTTCTAAATATGAACCCAAACGACCTATGAAGCAATGTGAAAAAAAACGGCCACAATCCATGAATATAGCAGAAAAATCAGCGATATTCATGCATTTTCCAGCAAATGCTCTTAGCCATGTTATCCACTTCCTATTAAATAACATGGCTAAGAACTGCTCAGGGCCCCATGAGGAACGCTTTCCATTTAAAAAGGGAAAAATAACATCAAAGACACTAAAATGCCTTCTAAATATGACCCCAAACAACCTATGAAGCTCTAACAGTACATATCCTGAAATTTAATTCATTTCAAAATTCGTTTTTAAACACAGCATATAAATCAATTGTATACCTGCATTCATGAAGAAATAACTAAAAATGTCCTTGAGACACATGAAAGTGTTTTCTGGAATGCCCTAGCACCATTTTTGGGACACTATTAACATGGCTAGGTAACTCCCATAATCAAAATCTAAATTTGCCAAGCACAAGTGGGAGCGTATTTACAAGACACTTGCCCCATGAGGAACACTTTACATTTTAAAAGGCGAACATAACATCTTAGACACTCAAATACCTTATAAATATGGCCCAAAACAACCTATGAAGCTCTAGCAGTAAATATCCAGAAATGTAATTGATTTCTGAAATCGTTTTTAAAAGCAACATATCTGTTTCAGCTTACATAACAGACCATGAAATGGCCTCCATGTATTACAATATCTTGTGTTACTGCATGCCAGAATGTTACACCAAATATGCAATTATAATTTCTCTATGAAACTAATTCTATTAGTATATAACTAGAGACAAAACCACATTTTAAAAACACAGCTTTCTTCATCATTTTCTCCTTAAATCATACTATTCTCTATCTAAATTAAATAAATCTTTTCTCACCTTAGCAAATATTTTTTGAGTTTTGAAAACAGTCTCAGAAATACACCAAATTGTCTTCAGCAGAAGAAAAAGGATGCACTCCAAAGGCTGCAGCTATTGAAAGCACAGAAATACAGATATTCTTTTCACATATCTCTCATATTAGCCAATCATACCTCTTCCCTCACTTTTTTCAAATCAAAACCCTTCCCCCCTCTGCCCTGTCTGCCTTGTTTCCATAGCAACCACCTCCTGGAAGACCTCTCATGTTTGCAAATTCACACAACAATGTTTCAATTGAACTCTGAACTCTCAGTGCACCTGCGTATCCAGTGCAATCTTTCATAAATTGTTTCTTCCTTGACCATTCAAATTACATCTTTCAAAGAACACATCCATGCACCCTAACTTTCTGTTTTCAGAAATGGAAATGCACCAATCACTGCTAATGAATCATTAGCATTGTAAATCCACAGTTTTTTTTCTTTAGAAACTCCTACTGTTTCAACTGCCCTTTCATTACCACACTTCATCTGACTGCAGAAGAACCTTCTTCCACCATGTTTAACGTCTGGATTGTTGGACATAGTTACATCCACTGGGCTCAAAGGTATGCTGAGAGCAGAAATTTACACAACCTCAATTTACAAGATGTGGAAATTAACTGGTTGGGCCAAAGAGGATTAAAATGTCACCAATTGATACCATTGGTGAAAACCTTTATGCATTTGCCAAAACCTGACCTGTTAATAGTGCACTGTGGAGGTAATGATTTGGGCACTTTGACAGGGGTAGGTCTGGAAATGCTTTTAAAGGACACCTTGGAGCAATTAATGGCACTTTTTCCTCAAACTGCCTTGGTATATTCCAATATATGCCAAAGACAGAAATGGAGGTGGTCCAACCAATTTTGTCCACAAATTGAGAAAGCGAGGAAGCATGTAAACAAATCTGTTTCAGCTTACATGAGAGACCATGGAATGGGCTCTCTGTACAACAATAACTTGCGTTACTACATGCAAGATATCTACAGAGGAGATGGAGTTCACTTCTCAGATGAGGGCAACAGAATTTTCATTCTGAATTTAAGACTGTGCATTGGTACCTACTTATAAGTACCTAAATGTACCATAAACCCAAAAGCTCTTCTCAGAGCTACCCTTCATCTGATCACTCACAATTATTATTTTTCTCTAACTTTTTTCACTAATTTTCCACAAAATTCGCTCCCCGGAGCGCTACCCGGTTCGCTAACCGAAAGCTAACCTCGCGGAATTTTTTTAAAATTTTTTTTTTTTTTCGCACATATAAGCCTCCTCAGCCACGCTCAGAAAACCTAGGGGGTCAAGATAAGTCTACCATGACCCCTTCTACCCATTCTAAACATTATTTGCCCTCCATCTTGTATCTTAATGCGAACGAAACACAAAATGGTGGACTCCCGTGACGCTTAAGGTTCGCTAACCGGGCAGCTTCCCGGAAAGCGGTCCTAAAAAAAGGCGGGAAAGTAATTTACAGAAAAACGACTAGAGACACTCTCACCAAATATAGATTAGCTCATACTACATAACAATCCCTTCCATTCTCACAAATTTCATTGAAATTCCATTTAGCCATTTAGCCTGTAGACCTCTCCAAGTACCGTGAGGTAAATTACTTCACAAAACACATCTGAATTGTTGGAATTGACAACCAATGAAAATGTTACTTTCATTTTCTACTTTTATTACCTGACATTTAATTGGTTATATACCTGTATATATATAAAGGGAGAGAAGGAAACACAGCCATTTTGACTACTACTTCTTGTTGTACCTCCTATTTCAATAGCTTCAAAAAACTTCAACTTCTTTGTGAAGGTAAGTTATAATTTAATATATTGTGCACTATGACTTAATATAGTAGACTTTTTCTGCTAGATATACACTATCCCTCTGTAGTAGTAATGTATTTAGATAGACTTCTCTGTTATAGTTATCAATGGAGTAAGGCTTGTCTTGGTTAAATCACATACACTTTTTTATAGTCCTATTTCCACTCTCATACTATACACTGCCAAAAGATAAATTCACTGATAAAAACTGCCTATCTAAAATTAATCCCAACAGTGCCCTATCTCTACTAATATATATTTTTTTAATCCAAATTTCAGGCAAAATGGAAGGCGAGCAGCAAGTTTCTTTTGAGATGGACCTGGAAGAGAGCAGCCAGGAATTAATAGAACCAATTGACATGGAATTTATGGATGAAAGCTTGGATAATGAACTGCTGCAATGTGTCCAAGCAGTAGATCTCCTCCTTGCAAATGAGGACATTTTGCAACCTCACAGATTGCAAACAATATTTCAAGAAAATAATGACATTTCAGACACTGAAATGTTAGAAAGTTTAATAAATTATGAAAAAGAATCAAAATAAAAAAAACACTTTAAAAAAAAAGAAAACAAAAAAAAACAAGAAAAACAACAAACAATTAACATACAGTATTAGAAAAGTCTTTCATTCTTTTATCCATAAAGTTCGCTGCCCAGAAAGCTATCCGGTTCGCGAACTTGGCGCTTACCACGCAAAAAAAAAATTTTTTTTTTGGACCCTCCTAGGCCCTTTTAAAACCTCCACATAAAACCTAGGGGGTCAACGAGGATCTACTATGCCCCCTTATGGTAATTTCCCCCTTTGTTTTGGCCTCCTCTTGTCTCTCGATCCTACCGAGAGACAAGATGGCGGCCGCTCCGGACTGTTTAGAATGTTGACAGACACCGGAGGGCCAATCAGCTTCTCATCGCAAAGTTCCGTTACGCGAAAGGTTCGCTAACCGGATAGCTGCCCGGAGCGCTGTTACAGATATATATCTTGATTTAAACGTTAATTTCTCAAAATCCACTGAAGCACATATATTGAGACCTAGCAAAGGCACATCGGGCTAACAGTCCCTACAATTTTGCCAAGTTTCGTGAAAATCCATTCAGCCGTTCGGGCTAAAAGTGAGTCCAACCGCCCTATGGAAATTAACATGGGAAAAAGGCGTTTTGGGATAGCAGGGGACAGTAAATAATTATCAAAAAACGTTTTTACAAATTAATTTAAAGTGCCACTTACTAATTATCAATTTACTTTACAGGGAGGTGAAAAGGCTCTTGAAATGTAGTTCAGGAAGTAGTAGTGAAAATGGCTGTGTTTCCTTCTCTTCTTTTATATATATTCAGGTACATAACCAATGAAATGTCAGGGAAAAAAAATTTGAAAATGAAAGTAACATTTTCATTGGTTGTCAATTCCAACACTTCAGATGTGTTTTGTGAAGTAATTTACCTCAGGGTATTTAGATAGGTCTACAGGCTAAATGGCTAAATGGAATTCCAAACAAATTTATAAAAATGGCAGGGAATGGTATGTAGTATGAGCTAATCTATATTTGGTGAAAGTGTTTCCAGTCGATTTTCTGTAAATTACTTTCCCACCTTTTTTGATGGACCGCTTCCCGGGGAGCGTCCCGGTTCGCGAACCAGCAGCGTTACGGGAGTCCACCATTTTGTGTTTCAGTCGAATTAAGATACAAGATGGAGGGCAAATAATGTTCAGAATGGGTAGAATTTGTGGAGCAGCACCAGTTGCTCGATAACACCCAGTTCGGATTCCGCAAATGTCATGGCACGGAAACTGCCCTTCTAAAGGCTGCGGATGACATCAGAGCCATACGAGACCAGGGGGGGACAGCACTCCTGGTACTGCTGGATCTTTCGGCGGCCTTCGACACGGTCGACCACAAGATCTTAGTCGACCGTGTCGAACGACTGGGGGTCCAGAAAACTGCTCTGGACCTGCTTGTATCGTTTCTGGCCAATAGATCACAAGCAGTATCTCTAGGACCCTACCAATCATCGAAGGTGTCTCTGCCGTGTGGGGTCCCTCAAGGCTCATCCCTGAGTCCGACACTATTTAATATCTACGTGTCGGACCTTGCAAATGTCATCAAAGCATTTGGGATGAGCCTGACCTCCTACGCCGATGACACCCAATTGGTACTGGCTATCAAAGGGGACGGGGAGGAAGTGGCCAATCGATTCACGAGAGGAATGATGGCAATAGGTGACTGGATGGCCACGAATTGTCTGAAACTCAATTCAGAAAAAACTGAAGTGGTCATCTTCGGTCACCTCTCCCCGGGCTGGTCACCTGTCTGGTGGCCACCATCTTTCGGTCCCCCGCCGAGTCCAGCTAGCAAAGTGAGAAATCTAGGCGTCATCTTCGATGCTGGCCTCAATTTTATGGCACATGCGAATAAAACTGCGGCTTCAGCTCATATGAAATTGAGAATGATTAGGAAAATACTACCTTTCCTACCGAACACGGCCGGGAAAACACTGGTCAGCTCACTAGTCCTGTCCTCCTTGGACTATTGTAACGCTCTATTCTTAAATGCCCAAGTCCGAGTGACAAATAAGATGCAGTCAATCCAAAATGCAGCCGCACGAATGCTGGCTGGGATCCCCAAGTTCGCACCAGTTACAAACATCATTAGGGATCTCCATTGGCTCCCGATACGCAGCCGTATCAAATTCAAATCGTTGTGTATTGTTTACAAGTCACTCAATAATCAAGGTCCCCACTTTCTCAAACAGAATCTTCTCCATCATGTCCCAACCCGATCTCTTCGCTCCTCTATTCAGAACTTCTTGGCTGTGCCTTGCACTAGAACAGTCACCTGGGGCGACAGGCGTTTCCTGGTTACCGCCCCTAGACTCTGGAACACCCTTCCTGCACATATCCGAGCAAGTCCCTCCCTGTTCACATTCCGCAAACAGCTAAAGACGTGGTTATTTGACCATTAGCCTTGTATATCTTCTTTACCCCAGTTGCTGATCCATCCCTTAACTAGCGCCTTGTATATCTTCTTTACCCCAGTTGCTGATCCATCCCTTAACTAGCGCCGAGACGCCCACGGGTATTCGCCGCGCTCTACAAATGCCAATAAATAAATAAATAAATAAATAAATAGAAGGGGGCACGGTAGACGTATCTTGACCCCCTAGGTTTTCTGAGGGTGGCTGAGGAGTCCCATATGTGCGGGGAAAAAAACATTTTTTTTAGAAATTTTGCGCGGTTAGCTTCCGGTTCGCGAACCGGGTGGCGCTCCGGGGAGCGTAGTTTGTTGAAAATTAGTGAAAAAAGTTAGAGAAAAATAATAATTGTGAGTGATTAGATGTAGGGTAGCTCTGAGAAGAGCTTTTGGGTTTATGGTACATTTAGGTACTTATAAGTAGGTACCAATGCACAGTCTTAAATTCAAAATGAAAATTCTGTTGCCCTCATCTGAGAAGTGAACTCCATCTCCTCTATAGATATCTTGCATGCAAAAACGCAAGTTATTGTTGTACATGGAGCCCATTCCATGGTCTCTCATGTAAGCTGAAACAGATTTGTTTACATGCTTCCTCGACTTCTCAATTTGTGGACAAAATTGGTTCGACCACCTCCATTTCTGTCTTTGGCATATATTTGAATATACCAAGGCAGTTTGAGGAAAAAGTGCCATTAATTGTTCAAAGGTGTCCTTTAAAAGCATTTCTAGACCTACCCCAGTCAAAGTGCCCAAATCATTACCTCCACGGTGCACAATTAACAGGTCAGGTCTTGGCAAATGCATAAAGGTTTTCACCAATGGTATCAATTGGTGACATTTTAATCCTCTGTGGCCAAACCACTTAATTTCCACATCTTGTAAATTGAGGTTAGGTAAATTTCTGTTCTCAGCATACCTTTGAGCCCAGTAGATGTAACTATGTCCAACAATCCAGACATTAAACATGGTGAGAGAAGTTTCTGCTGTAGTCAGATGAAGTGTGGTAATGAAATGGCAGATGAAACAGTAGGAGTTTGTAAAGAAAAAAAATGTGCAGTTTCAGTGCTAATGATTCACTAGCAGTGATTGGTGGATTTCCATTTCTGAAAACAGAAAGTTTGGGTGCATGGATGTGTTCTTTGAAAGATGTAATTTGAATGGTCAAGAAAAAATCATTTAATGAAAGATTGCACTGGATACGCAGGTGCACTGAGAGTTCAGAGTTCAATTGAAACATTGTTGTGTGAACTTGCAAACATCAGAGGTCTTTCAGGAAGTGGTTGCTAATGAAAAAAGGCAGAGAGGGCAGAGGGGGGAAGGGTTTTGATTTGAAAAAAGTGAGGGAAGAGTTTTGATTGGCTAACATGAGAGATATGTGTAATGAATATCTGCATTTCTGTACTTTCTATAGCTACAGCCTCTGGAGTGCATACTCTTTGTTCTGCTGAAGACAATTTGGTGTATTTCTGAGACTGTTTTGAAACTCATAAAGAATTTGCTAAGATGAGAAAAGATTTATTTAATTTAGATAGACTATAGTATGCTTTAAGGACAAAATTATGAAGAAAGCTGTGTTTTTAAAATGTTGCTTTGTCTAAAGTGTTTTACAAATAGATTTTGTTTTTTTGAGAAATTGTAATTGAAAATAATGTGAAGTATTAGCACTGTCAGGCTGTTTTTGTACATAGGAGCTGTGCAGTGTTTTCAAATTATTACTTGAGAATCGTTTTTGAGAAAAAGGAATGCTTTTAAAATGTATCACAAGGAAAAAATGGTGTCTGCTTCTTTATAAGGCATTTGAGTATCTCTGATGTTATTTTTCCCATTTTAATTTAAGAGCTTTCGCCGTGGGGCTTGTTCCTTGTAAATATGCTCCCACCTGTGCTTGGCAAATTTAGATTTTGATTCTCTGAGTAACATAGCTATGTTAAAAGTGACCCAAAAATGGTGCAAGGGCAATCAAAAAACGCTTTCATGTGTCTTAAGGACATTTTAAGTCATTTCCTCTTGAATGTAGGTATACAATTGATTTATATGTTGTGTTTAAAAACGTTTTTTGAAATCAATTACATTTCTGGATATGTACTGCTAGAGCTTCATAGGTTGTTTGGGGCCTATTTATAAGGCATTTGAGTGTCTATGATGTTATTTTTCCCATTTAAATTGAAGAGCTTTCTCTGTGGGGCAAGTTCCTTGTAAATATGCTCCCGCCTGTGCTTGGCAAATTTCAGTCAGTCATAAGCTTTTATTCGATATGCAAGATATCTTATAAGCACTTTTATAATACAATCAATATAATGTACAAAAAATTATTGCCACAAGAAGTCAGTATAAGATATTAAAAGAGATAAAAGGACGTAAAAGCCCGTTAATAAATTAACTAAAAAGAGAATTAAACAGCTACTGACAATCTCTTACAACGAATAAGCCAAAACTGCTTTAAAAACTTAGCTGTTCCGCACACAATAGGGGGGGAAGTGTCCGTGCTTAGGATACGCAAGGCTACTAAATGACTGCGTGTGCCCATATTTCGGCATAGTGGTTTCAGCCAGAAACTCCTAGGCCTTGCGTAATCCGGGCATTCAAATAAGACATGCGCAATGGACTCAACCTTACTCGGGCAACATGCACAGTTGGGAGAAGTACGGGCCGCTAGTGACCACTTCGATACCAAAGCACCTAGCGGGAGGGAACCAACTCTAAATTTAAAATAAAGAGCTCGGTCAAAGGGGAGAGTGATCAAGTCCAGGTAGGGTTCAAAGGCCACAGTGTCTTTAATTTGTAGGAAGGCAGCAGTGGACCTGCAGTGGTTGGAGTTTGTAATTAGACGCTCCGCAGTCCATTTCCAATAAAGTGCCTTGACAACTTCTTTTGGAGGGGCTGAACGAGATGACCAGCAGTCTCCTAGACCGATATTCTCCAAAAGCTTTTTGGTGTCACTTAACCATCTTATCTTAGCCCAACCCCCCAGGCTCATTATATCTCCCAGGGCATCAGCATAGGATTTTAATTCTTCGCTCCTCCAAATCCGTGTCCACAACAGGAGCGGGCGAAGCTGGGCCTGGTCTTTGATGTTTTTACATCCCGTGTCCATCCACACTGGTACTGATGGTGTGCTCAGCGGAACAGAGATGAGAGATTTTAAAAGCTTGCTCTCCGCTGTCACTAGGGCATCCAATCGACAGTGGCCCCACAGTTCTGCCCCATACAAGGCTGATGTCGCTACTTTGGCCTTGTAGATGTCGAGTACTGGGGTAAGTGATCTCCTAGCTGAGGCCCTGTATTCCCTCATGAGAGCTCCTCCTACTCTCCTATGATTAAGGACCATTTTATCGATATGGTTTGCCCAAGTCATCCTATCCGTAATCCGGATACCAAGGTAGTCGAATTCGGCTACTTTCTCTAGGGGGATAGAATTAAGTGTAGGTGGGCGGCCCAATTTTTTAGGTGGATTTACAACTAAGTATTTCGTTTTGTCCACATTTATTATTAACCCTTTTGCAGCACAGAACTCCTGGAATCGTGTTAATAATTTCTGTAGGCCTTGTGGGGTCTTCGAGATCAGGAGCGTGTCATCCGCAAAAAGCAGGGTTGGGATGCGGACACCTCCAAGACAGGGGGCGTCGGCTGGTTCTTGTTGAAGATGTTTTACCACCCCATTCAGATATAGTGAGAATAGGGTGGGCGCCAAGACGCAGCCCTGTCTTACGCCCCTGGACACTGGTATCTTCCCTGTGAGCTCTCCGTTTTTACCCCAACGGACCTGTGCAAAGGTGTGGGCATGAAGGCTTATGAGAAGGGACAAGATGTAAGGTGGTAATCCCAACTCATGAAGCACCCTCCAAAGCTCTTCCCGGGGGACTAGGTCAAAGGCAGTCTTCAGGTCTATAAAGGCCAAGTAAAGACTACCCTTGCCTAGTTCCACCACCTTCCACCCCAAAAGGGACAGCCTAAACACCTGCTCTATTGTCCCCATACCAGCCCGGAAACCTGCCTGAAAGTCTGATAGGATTTTATTCTCCTCCACCCAATGGAGAATCCTACCAAGGATAGCTTTACCAGCTATCTTTTGGGTGGAGTCTATCAGACGTATGGGGCGATAGTTGCCCGGGGTTTCCCTACACCCTTTTTTGTAAATAGGGACCACCACCGCCCCTTTCCAGGATTCTGGCACTACTCCTCCCCTCATAATATCATTTAGGAGAGCTGCTACGATCCTTCCCCATTCCGCTGGGTATGCCCTCATGAGGTCACCCGGAAGGCCGTCCGGGCCCGGTGCCTTGCGAGGTGCTACCCAGCCTATAACCCCCTCAATCTCTAAGGGAGTGAAGAGGTCATAGGCATGAGGTTCAATTGCTAGTGTGAGGTCCCTCCCCACGGACAGTTCCCCATCTGGAGGGAGGTATAGGGACCCAAAGTGTTTTACCCAGCTTTGAGGCGGGATGTTGCAGGGTCTCATGTCTGCGTCGGATTTACTCTGTTTACTTATGAGATTCCAAAACACCCCTGGATCCCTGCTTTTACTAGCCTGGAGTAGGTCTTCCCAATATTTATCTTCCCACTCCCTCTTAGCCAATTTAAGGGACCTTTTATAGGCCTTCCTTGCTTCCTGGATCACACTTTGGGATTTGGATTTAACCGCCTCAACCAACTTTGCCTTGTGGCCCCTACATGCATGGGTGTACCAACCATCAACTGGTTTTTTAATTTCTTTATTGCTCGACTTTTTAGGATACAAGGTAAACACGTTGGTTAAGGCTTCAATCAGGGAGACAAAAAGCCCACTCGCTTTACCCACCCCTTCTAGGGAGGTTCTGAGGGATGTTACCGCACGGTTTAGATGGGACTGAATTTCCCCAACTTTTGCCTCAGATAAAACCAGTTTCGCCCATTTTATTCGTCTACCACAAGGGGAGACTTCCGACTCATCTGGTGGTACGGGTGCCGGGTTAATGTTGGCCCTCCTTAAGGGTTGCCACCACTGTTCCATTTTTAGGGAGAGTGAGTTATGATCACTTTCTGTCGAAGGAACCACCTGCATGTCCCTTACATAAGGCCATAAGCACACATCTATTAGAATATAATCTAGCCTAGAGGTGTGCCCTGGTCTATTGTAGGTGTGGGCACCCCCCCCTATCTGAGGAAGTCCTCCCATTCGCTGCCCTTAGGTTAAATTCAAGACTCAGGGAGTATATCTGGAGCGCCACTTCTGTCCACCTTTTAATCGGTGGGATGTCCAGTGCTGGGATCCCCCGCCTAGCATCCTCCTCATCTTGGTCGAGGGAAACGTCCGAGTCCAAGGGCTCGAACGTGCAATTCACATCACCTGCAACCAAAGTGCGTGTCTTATATGGGGTGTTGTTTAGTAGGGTCTCGAGGAGAGATATTACTGGAGACTTTCTCCCACCCTTTGTACCCCGGGCATACACATTATAGACGTTTAAAACAATTCTTCCCCTTTGATCTATAAGGGTGATATTTTGTATGTCCGGGGAACCTGTGGGAGAGTCCACTACTCTGCAGTTTAGAGAAGCCGCGACCCAGATGAGAAGGCCGCCCGAAGGTCGCCCTCTCCCAGATTCCGAGACCAACGCAGGGGAGGAATAGGAGGAAAATCCCACCCTATAAACCGGCACCAAGCTCCATGTTTCCTGGAAAAGGCACAAGGAGTGCTCATCAACCCATGCAGAAAAATCCGGAAGAGCCAGTTTTCCTGCAATCCCTGCGACATTCCAGCTGAAAACCTTAAAAACTAGGTCCGTCACAGCTGGTGGGTCGCTGGGTGCCTGAATGCCCCTATCTATAGAACTCCTCCGCAATATCCGAGGAGAAACGGGATCTTGTGGAATGGCTGTAGAGTCTCCCATCCCGCTTGCAAGGTTTGTTTGGGTGGGTGGTGCTCCTACTGGGTCTTCTCTGCTCACTGTTTCCAGTCAGCTGGGGCCTATTGCCCACATTTGGTTCTCCCTATTGCCCCCTACAACCCCAGCCCAGTTTTGACCAAAATTAGGGGAACTTACACTTCCTCCATTTGGGCTAACAAGGTGCCTAGGGTAAAAATACGAAAGATCTACCAGTTTAACCCCCGGGGCCCCCATATTTTTGATAGGAGTACAAATGGATGGTACTACTCTGAGGTCTTGGAAGTTTATGATAACACAATCCCCCTCCTGCATTTTTTTCCCATGCCCTACCCAACCCACTCTGCGTACACTTAGGATAATGCCGTCCACACCCAGGGGGATTGGCTTGTTTGCCTTCAGCCAGTGGATGCACTTGTTCTTGAGTGATTGATGGTTTTCCAACTGGCCTTCCTTTAGGGGGGGCACATTAACCATGACAGCAACAAAAGGTTGACAGTCTGGTGGGAGGTTAACCGGGGGGATCCGTCGTGCTGGATTACTGGGGGCCGGTGGGGAGGTAGATGGGGCAGAAGGTTGGGTTAGAGGCCTAGGGGCTTTCCCTGTCGTTAACCCGTTTGATTTGCTACTCCCCTCTGGTTTTTGTTGGAGTTCTTTTTTACCACTAGTTATCTGTTGCTGCTTTTGTGGAATTCTTGTCAGGCTCTATATGTGTTGATGGTCTCTTGTGACTTGGGCCTGCTTTAGGGTGAGGAGGAGATTTAGGAGTTGGGATTACAGGACTATTAGGAACAGCTTTGTTTTGAGATATTAGGGGCTTAGGGCCTCTCTGAGCTGATTGTTCATTCCCCTTTGCACCCAAGTCCTTATTTTCAGTCACTCTGATTATTTGTTTAATTGTTGTTTTGAGTGAGTGAAACCCGTCCAGGGTTGACTGCTCTAGTTTGTCAATCCTCTCCCCTAAACCCTTGACCTGTGTTAGTAACGGTTTCAAGAGGGTATATACCTTCTCCAGAATTTTTTCAACTGTTACTAAGTCTGGTGGCTTTGAGACCTTGGCTGGGTGTAACCCCTTGGGAGAGATCAGAACATCCCCTTCTATGTCGGTTTCGTTCAGCATTGGGGCACCCCTTGTAGTTCTCGTACTAGATACAGGAGACTTTCTTACTCTTTGGTAAAGGGCGGCCTGTCTCACTAGCCTACCCTTTTTGCGTTTACGTGGCTTTTTACCTAAGGGCAAAAACTCCTGCCTAGTATCAGGAGTTTCGGTGTTAGGTGAAGCCCCAGCTAACTCCCCTTCTGATATGACTGAGGGGGGAGCAAGCGAATTTGGGGACTCAAGATCTCTGATGACTTCGCTTGTGGGAATAGGTGGTAATGGTGTGGACAGGTTACTAGGGCCACCGTCTTCCACTGTAACTATAGGTAGAAGAGCGGCCAGATTTTCCAGCCTATCTATATTTTGCTCTATACCAATCAACTGGGGGGGGTCTGAGGGAACGCCGACCACACTAGGAGGGGTACCTGCTTGAACCCGGACGATGGCTGGTGTGAGCGACTGGGCGGCTGCCCCCAAGGATGAGCGTCTTGAGGGGAGGTAAACTTCAGCTAGACGCCGCTCAGACATAGCGATCTCCTTTTCAATCACCGCCGCTACACTGGTGATAAAACGGTCCATTGTTCCTATGACGGGGCTCGCGGCATTTGATCCCCTTTCAACTTCGCTCCTGAGAGGCTTTCCTGAACGGGTAGACATGATTTGGGCAACAGAACGGGGACAGGCACTGAGCGTATGTCCTCACGGCTGGTAGAAAAGAAAGGGACGTGGCCCAGCCCAGCCTCTGACAGCCCCTGACTGCCACAGACTGCCCGCCCTTTGCTCGGGCTTCGCTCGGCGTCCCGCTCGCGTCCCGCTGAGCGTCAGGCTGTTTGCTAAGTAGTGGGCGTTGCAGGCGGGGCGTGTCTGAAGGTGGGCGCGTCCGCTCACAGGCCTGGGGAAGCAGGGACTCCTGGTCTTCTGAGTCCCTGCTTAGCGCCGGCGAGTTGGTCCTTCCTGGCGCCTCCCAGACACAGCGCGCAGCCTTCACCTCTCCCTCGAGCAAGCCGCGAAGCGGCACCCGCGGAGCGGGTGCAGCGAGGAGCAGCAGCAAGGAGCACAGCCCAGCACCAGGTCAGTGTGGAGAGCGCGGGTCCAGCAACAACCCTCAACAGCTTTCAGGTGGGTCCCAGCAAGTAGATCACACACACGCCTTTTACTCCTGGTCCGGCGGGGCGTGTCTGAAGGTGGGCGCGTCCGCTCACAGGCCTGGGGAAGCAGGGACTCCTGGTCTTCTGAGTCCCTGCTTAGCGCCGGCGAGTTGGTCCTTCCTGGCGCCTCCCAGACACAGCGCGCAGCCTTCACCTCTCCCTCGAGCAAGCCGCGAAGCGGCAAGGAGCACAGCCCAGCAGCAGGTCAGTGTGGAGAGCGCGGGTCCAGCAACAACCCTCAACAGCTTTCAGGTGGGTCCCAGCAAGTAGATCACACACACGCCTTTTACTCCTGGTCAGGCGGGGCGTGTCTGAAGGTGGGCGCGTCCGCTCACAGGCCTGGGGAAGCAGGGACTCCTGGTCTTCGGAGTCCCTGCTTAGCGCCGGCGAGTTGGTCCTTCCTGGCGCCTCCCAGACACAGCGCGCAGCCTTCACCTCTCCCTCGAGCAAGCCGCGAAGCGGCACCCGCGGAGCGGGTGCGGCGAGGAGCAGCGGCAAGGAGCACAGCCCAGCAGCAGGTCAGTGTGGAGAGCGCGGGTCCAGCAACAACCCTCAACAGCTTTCAGGTGGGTCTTTTTAGATTTTGATTCTTGGAGTTACATAGCCATGTTAATAGTGACCAAAAAATGGTGCAAGGGCAATCAAAAAACGCTTTCAAGAGTCATTTCCTCTTGAATGTAGGTATACAATTGATTTATATGTTGTGTTTAAAAACGTTTTTTGAAATCAATTACATTTCTGGATATGTACTGCTAGAGCTTCATAGGTTGTTTGGGGCATATTTATAAGGCATTTGAGTGTCTATGATGTTATTTTTTCCGATTTAAATTGAAGAGCTTTCTCCGTGGGGCAAGTTTCTTGTAAATATGCTCCCACCTGTGCTTGGCAAATTTAGATTTCGATTCTTGGAGTTACATAGCCATGTTAAAAATGGCCCAAAAATGGTGCAAGGGCAATCAAAAAACGCTTTCATGTGTCTTAAGGACATTTTAAGTCACTGAGGAAACACAAGTGATGTCATTGTGAATTGAGGAAAAGAAACTCTACATTTTTCAATTACATCATCTGTGTTTCCTAAGTTTATGAATATCATTGTGCAGATGAAGTTTAGGTCTGTCCACGGACACAAAAGAGATCTGACCTTTGTTCAAGAGTGAAGTGGATATGACTTACTTCATTGGTAGGCCTTACACGTATTATCTCCTCTGTATTCTTCAACAAGCGTAAATCTCATCTGCAATCGTGAGTAGGCCTCACCTCAAACAAACCTCTGGATAGGCCACACCTTATCGTCATCCTGAATCAATCATTTAAAATGTTAGGAACAGATTTATGATAGGTGTATGCCTGTTTTGTAGCACTGTGCGTCACTTTTGTGACACAGTGGTGGTGCAAAAGATTTGCTATGTTAAATAATAAGTAGGGTGTTAAGTTTTTGATGACTGTTATTCATTTACTGTTTGGTTATAGTGGTTAATAACATTTTTTATTATATTTTTCCACAGATTCAACTGCAGATCATTTCAAAATTTGAAAATGCCAACTAAGAATCGAATTAGAAAGGCTACAAAACGTCAAAGACAGCAGGTTCATCTATTACTGCAGCAGTCCTCTACAAAAAAAACTTGTCAAGTCACCAAGAAAGCTCCGGGTAAGACCACGAAATCATTCATAAGAAATATTTGTAGTAAAAAAAGTATTTCTACAGAAAATGTTTCAGTCCAGAAAAAGAGAAGCAATTTAAACGGAAAGGAAAGACCAATCAAAAATGTTACTGCTAGAGCAAGAGATAACTCTGTGCATGATAGTAGAAGGAAACAACAGTTTAGGGACATTCGAAAACGAATGATCCGCAACAGGATAATAGTCAATTTGTTAAAAAATATTAAGAAAGGCCAACAGAAAGTGGCATTTTATAAGAAAAAGAAAAATGTAGAGAAAATTATTGATCAGGCTTTTGAAATTAAGCGAAAGTTATTTATTTTGGTAATCAATAGAATTAGGAAACTAAACAAGGTAATTTCTGATTTCAAATCAAATAGTAGATGGAAGAGAGTAGTTAATCGTAGTAATGTTTGTGAAGTTTTTTCCGGAGAATGGATGCATAGTTCAAGTTGTGAGGCATTTTTTAATGAGGAGAGTTATTTCCAGGATAATGATTTGGTGCTTGCAGTTGACACCAGTGGTCGAGCTTATGAAGTGAAAGATGGTTGTCCAGTTGAAAAAGAAAAACTTGTGACAACAGAGACAGAAGAGGTGTTAGGTAATGAGGTTTTAGGGAGACGTCCTAAGGGACCAGTGTACACCTGGAAGTGTAGTTCTATTTGCAGTGTGCGACAGGATTCCATCAATTTGCTTTGTGATTTTGTACGGACATTTAATAAGAAAAGTTTGAAGCAGAAAATGAAGTTGTTGCAAGAATTAGATCCTTGCAGAGTGAGAGAAGTGGCAGGTTTGCATGGTCATTCACTGGCTTGTCTTTCCAGGAGAGTATGCCAGAGTGTTTTTCATCATTTCAGGATGCTAGCAGTGCATCATAATAAAGTGAGGAAATTAGTGAGAATGTTGTATTATGCTACAAGTCCAGCAATTATGCTTAAACAATTATGCGCTGCTCTTTTGCATGGTTCTGAAATAGATGTGAAGAATATTTGTGAAGAAATTGAGTTTTGTTACTTTGGAAGTAAAGATGAGAATGTTCAAATTGACCCAGAAGTAGAGGGTAATGTTGAAGATAATGTACAGGTTTCCAGTACAGAAAATTTTCAGAAGGAAATTGCCACGTTTCAGGTGAAATCAAGTGAGAGGCCTAATTTCACTTGTGTGTGTTGTCGACGCACTTATTATAAGAATCAGATTAAGTTAGTGGATTTATATGCAAAAAGTGAAAGGGAAAATAATAGTGAATGGAAGGATTTCGCAACATACTTGATGGTAGAAAATTGTTTTGATTTGGGATCGGATCAACGTGTGTGTACTTATTGTTGTAACAAATTAAACCAAAACCAGATGCCTGCTAGGGCGGTTCATAATAATCTGGAATTGGTTGAGATTCCTTCTGAATTGAAGGATTTAAATACTTATGAATCTATTTTGATTCAAAGTATCCATCCCTTTCAGGCTATTGTAAGAATGGAGCCAAAGACAGGGAAGTTGCCTCCATCAGATTTACAGAGAGGATTAAAGGGAAGAGTTGTTTATTTGCCTCTAGATTTGAACAAAAACATTAACACAATTGGAGTAGAAAAAGTGGAAGAGGAACCTCTGGTTATCTTAGTTAATGGGGTTCCGACAAAGAATAAGAAAATATGGCAAGATTTAGTGGATGTTAGGAAAGTCAAAAAGGCAACATTGTATTTGAAAAAAAATAATAAGTACTATAAGAATGTATATGTTGCAGAAGAGGAAGTAAGTGATGAAGAGGATAGCGATTTGTGTGCTGGCCAAATTGAGAAAGTAGAAGCCTCTAAAAGTGAAGAAATATATGAACATTATAGTGTTCATCCTTTGCATTCCAAGGAAGTCATGGGGAATGCTATTGAGTTGTTTCAAATGAAACAAGCCAAAGGGAGTTCCATTAGTGTTTGGGAGGAAAGTTTGGAAGCTCGGTGTTTCCCACAGCTATTTCCAACAGGTCAAGGAGGAAGATATGATGAGCGACCTCATCAAATTCCTGCTTCTGAATACCGGACTTTACGATTGTATGCAGAAGATCCTAGGTTTCGTCAATGCATTCCCTATTTGTTTCATCTCCTGTTTGAAAGCGATCTGTCTGGACTGTCATATGCAGTGAACCACATCGTGAAAAGTGGTATACAGATGCGAAACATCTCGGCAAGTGACTTTATGCATAAAGTCAATGTCCAAGACAGTATTTTGGATTCTCACCTAATTAATCTCATGGCGTGTCAGCGTGGTACTAATGAGTACTGGTACCGTCGTCATGGTGATTTAAAATGTATGCTGAGGAACTTAGGAACTCCGACATGGTTCCTCACTCTGAGCTGTGCCGAGTATGGCTGGGAAGACTTACTTGAATTTCTACGAGTGAAGTAGTGTGGCTCACTGGTTAGAGGCGGCAGACCCGAGAGCAGAGGACGGCCCGGGACCAGGGTTCGATTCCCGGCGCGGCAGGTTTCTGGACCAGGGTCAGCGGACTCGATAATTCTCTCGCCTCGGTGCCCACTCTGATCAGCGATCACACTCGGCAACTCTGGGCATTAGCTTGGAGATACCCATTAAGGGACCATCTCTCAGGGAAGCCAGGAAGGGTTTCGCAGCGGTCGAAGCGCCTTGGGACCCTACGGGTAAGTAGTGCGCTATATAAATGCCAATACATACATTTACATTTACGAGAGGCAAATGGAAACATTGAAAACATTGAATTCAAGACACCCGGAGAACTGTGTTCTTTGGATCCAGTGAATGTATGCAGGTACTTCAATCATAGATTTGAAGCTATGATGTCTTTCATCATGAATAAGAAGAATCCACCTCTTGGAGAAGTGTTGGATTTCTTCTGGAGAAAGGAGTACCAAGCAAGAGGTGCTCCTCATATACATATGCTGCTGTGGATCAAGGATGCACCTAAATTTGGAACAGATCCGGATGACTTAGTGATGAGTTTCATAGAACAGTATTCTACGTGTGCTGTTCCAAACGCAACGGAGAAGAAAAGCCTAAGAGAACAAGTTCTACGTTTCCAAAGCCATCGTTGTGGAAAGTACTGTTGTCGTAAATTTAGAAACAAGGACAAGTTCTACACCAAATGTCGTTTCAACTTTCCACGACCGGTGATTTCTAAAGGAAGAGTGAACAGTTTGATGTCTTCTCTGCGACATAATGTGACGAGGAAATCACCCAAAAATACATACAATTTGAAAAGGAACGAAGAGTCCAAGTACATCAACGACTACAACCCAGTGATTTTGTCCATGTGGAATGCTAACATGGATATACAGTTTGTGGCTGACAACTGTATGGCTGTGGCTCGGTATGTGACATCTTACATCACCAAAAAAGAAAAGACAGAATTGAAGGATATGTGAGAGGACATTTCACATGAAAAGAGCCTCAGCAAGAAGTTGTACAGTTTCAGTCTGAAGATGTTGTCGCATCGAGAAATCGGAGCTTACGAATGTTCTGACCGGTTGTCTTCAGCAAGTCTTTATGCCAAATCCAGGAGTATCGTTTGGGCGAGTCTTGGTCTTGCTGCAACGCGTAATCGAGTTCTGAAACCTGTGCGGGAAATTGAGTATTTGGCGGAAAAGGAGCCAAACAGTACCGACATTTTGAAGACCAACATGTTGGATACATATTATCCAAATCGAAGCAGTCACCTTGAGAATGTTTGTTTGTATGAGGTTCTACAAAATTACATATTCAAGAGGAACATCAAAGAAGATATTGAGAAAGGAGTGTATGCTGTAATTGGAAGTGAGAGATGTCTGGTCAAGCAAAGAAAATGCCACTTGGTAAACCATCGAAAATTGAGTGGCGAATCTCCAGAAAAAAAGAGTTTTTCTATTTAGCCCTTTTGCAACTTTTCAAGCCTTGGCGTGCAGAAGAGGAACTGCTTGGAGATTTCCTCTGTTACGAAGACTCTTTCACTGCCGCCAAGGAGACCATAGAATGTCCTGCTTTTCCCAAATATCAAGAAATGTTGACTTTGGAAATTGAGCAGGAAGCAACGATTGCAGCCGAGATTGCCAGAGACAGTTCTCAGGACAGTCAGAGTTCTGTTTCATTGAGTCAGGATCCACTAGGAGGACCTGTTATCGAAAATGAAGCTGCCCCTGCTATGAATGAAGTGGAAAGAGCCATGGCACATGCTCAGGAGGATGCGGTTAACTTAGAAGACTTGGAAAAACAACTCAATGTTGAGCAGAGGAAAATATATGACGAAGTTACCAAGCAAATTGATCATGGATTAAATCATGAGAAGAAAGAGTGTTCATGTACGTCGTTGAAGCCTGTCCGACTGTACGTGAGTGGAGAAGCGGGAACTGGAAAAAGTTTCCTCATTAAAGCAATTTCTTGTTATTTGCAGGAAAGGACTGAGTCATCGCTGTCTTGTGTTGTTACCGCTCCAACTGGACTGGCAGCACATAACATTAAAGGTATTACTTTGCATCGTCTACTGATGCTGCCAGTGGAGCATGACAACAAATTACAATACCACAAGTTATCTGGAGATGCTTGTTGTGAAGTTTCAAAAGTCTTGAGGAAAATGAAACTTCTTATCATTGACAAAGTAAGCATGGTTTCCAATGTCATGCTTGCCTTTGTGCATTTGTGAATGCAAGAAGTTCTTAAAACTGAGTATGATGTGTTATTTGGTGGCAAACACATCATTGTTTTCGGAGATCTTCTGCAGCTGACACCAGTGAAAGGACAACCTGTGTTCAAAATGCTCACGCATGAAGATACCAGGAAGTGCCTAGGGAGCATTGGCAACGTCAATATATGGTTAAACTTCAATTATGCTGAACTGCATGAAAATATGCGTCAGGCGAAGGATGAAGATTATAAGAATATTCTACAAGATGTTAGAATTGGAAAAGTGACTGAGCATGGGAAAGAAGCTTTACATGCACGATTACTGTCAAATTTATATCCAGAACAAGATGTTGTGCCTGAGAATATTTTTCAGAAAATTACTGAGAAGAAATCCGGAATATGTTTGATGCCAACTCTTGCAGAATGTGCCATCTTCAACAACAAAATGTTGCATTTAGAAAAGCAAGAGATTGTGAAACTGGAAGCTATTGACAGAATAGAGCATATGGGATCAACAATTATTTTGTCTGAGAATTTGAAATAAAAATTGGATTCATTAGAGAAGACTATATCTAAAACTGCGGGTTTTGAAAAGACTTTGAATGTGTGTTTAAATTGCCGAATCATTTTGAGAAGGAATTTACATGTTGAAAGAGGTCTGGTAAATGGATCAATGGGTAATGTTGTTGATTTTGAGAAATACAGAAGTAGAGATGGAATTGAATTTTTAAAAATTAAATTTGATGGCATTGAGGAAGTACAGCTAATTGGTCGTTGTTCTGCTAGGTTTTTGCTTGTTAAAGACTTATATGTTCGCCGTAAGCAGTTTCCTGTTTGCTTGGCATATGCGGTGACAATCCATAAATCGCAAGGTTTAAGTGTAGATAGTGCATTGGTGAATATTGGCAGTTCTGTGTTCAAGGAGGGTATGGCATATGTGGCATTGTCACGAGTTAGAACTTTATCGGGATTGTACATGATTGACTGTGATGTCACAAACATTTGTGCAGATCTAGATTGTGTTAAGGAATACAATAGGTTAAGAAGAGAGTATGCGCCACATTTGCCTCAATATCCTTTGTTTGAGAAACGTGTGGTAGGCCGGAAACGAAGAAATATCAGTAATAGTAGGGAGGTTGTAGCAAAAAGCCCAAAAGTCGATGAACCGAAAATTGTAAGCAGAAAGAAAATGGATTCTGTTGAAGATGTTGTCGGTTTTCAATTTGAAAACAGTTCTGGTGTCAACTGCTATGCTAATGTAGTTGTTAATGTTGTCTTTTCACTAGAGACTTTAAAAGAACAGATTTTGATCAATTCGGAACAAAGTTTATGCTGTTTGTTGAATTCTGTGTTAGAGAAATGTAGCACTGATAGAACAAAAGTAGAAAGTGTGTCTGAAGTTCGTTATCTGTTAGACGAATGTTCAGGTCAAACAGACTTCTCTGAAAATAATCAGCAGGATTGTCAGGAGTTTTTAATGTATATGCTTGATGTATTGCAAGATGAGGGTGTAGATGTAGATCACCTGTTTGGGCTTTCTTATCAATGGCAGCATGACTGCGAGAACTGTAGGGTATCAAGTACTACTAGTGTAGACTCAGAAAGATTTATATATTTAACTTTGCCAGACAGTAAATCAGTGTCCTTTAATAAGCTAGTAAAAGCAGCTGATCACAACATGGAGTGTAGCCAATGTAAATCTGAAATGATGTCAACATTATTTATACGAAGATATGGCCACTATGTCATTTTAATGTTCCAACGATGTAGGCCTGATGGAACAAAATTGACAACTTTAATAAAAAATGTTGTTGCTTCGCAGTTGTCAATATCAGGAAGGACTTTTGTAACTGCAGCAATTATCTATCATGACGGTCCTTCAACAACATCAGGACATTACACAGCTTATTTAAAGTCTAGAAACGGCTGGTCATTCTGCAACGATTCTGTTATAACTTTCAAAAAAAAATTGCCGTATGACCTTAAAAATTCTTACCTGGTGTTTTTAAAACCAAAATTTTAAGGAAAGAATCTCGGGATGTGCTCTGAGGAATTTCAAGAGGTTCATGGAGTAGAGGGAATGTAAGTCTGCAATGCTGTCTAGATTATTGGTCAAAACATTTGATTATAATGTCATTTTAAAAATCCAACTATATAAACCTGATGCAAGTAAGTCTGCTTCATAATAAGCAGTATCAGTGTCATAGGAAAAGTAGAACATGAGTGAGCAAGAAGGGTAAGATATTAGTAGTCCAGGATTGTGAAAGTAATCTTAAATGTTTTCTTTCTGAAAGTTGCGAAAATAGAAAATGACGGGATTTGCTTACAAGAATTCCAAGAGTTGTAAATCGCTCTAACATGATTTGGCCATGTGGAAACATGTGGTAGAATGTGAGAAGTCTTTTATCGTATGTAACATATTTTTCAAAACGATGGAGGTTTTCTTTCAGAAAGTGGCGGGCTGAAAATATTAATAGCACAACAGAGTGTAAGCTGTTCATAGGACATTCTTCGACGTCATGGAAAGTAAGTTAATTTTAAGGAGTTTTGAATTCAGATTTCTTATGTTGTATGGGTTTTTTAAACACAATCATTTTGATTGTGTTTTTTTTTTCCCCGCTGTTACATGATGAATACCTTCAAGTCACTGATTTTAGTGAAATTTGATACATTCTGATGACAGCAAAAATAAACCATTTAACATGTATAATTAATTCTCTACTTTTTGTACTTATGATATACATTTAGAAATGTGAGGTAGACATGGAGAAACTGAGGCTTCTGTAAGTGTCAAAGTTAATGCATACAGTGCTGCACTTCTGGGTACTGTTTTTTTTTTAAACCTGAATAGGCCTCACCTCAAACAAACCTCTGGAAAGGACACATCTTATTTGCATCCTGAAACAATCATTTAAAATGTTAGAGACAATTTTATGATGGCTTTACATCTCTTTTGCGCTGCCATTGCATCACTGTTGTGAGACATCAGCAGTGCAAAAGATGCACCATGTTCCAAAATAGGCCTCACTTCATCAGCATCAAGATACTGTTAGTTTAAAATATATATCTTTAGGACTGTGTAGGGGGCCTAGAGAAACAGAGGGTTCTGTAAATGTCAAAGTTGTTGGAAAACTGTTTGTTCTTGAACCTTTTCCCTTGTCTTTTCTAATTTTTAAATACATGTTTTAATATTTTTGAAATGTTTGTTCTCTCTTTCACAGATTGAAAGTATGAAAAAAAATTGAAAAAGTTAACAAGAATTACAAGGTAAATGTTTTCTACTCTTTTCGTTACATTTCTATCACATTCACCTACTATAGGGCTTCAGACTATGGAGCTTTAAACAAAGATTAACTAAATGTGCAAATTTGGAGCTGTGCCCGTGGCTTTTAGTTCAATACACAAGTGCATTGACCTAAAATGCATGTGCACATTACCAAATCGCCGTCTGTTTCCTCAGGTGTACTCCTCCCACACCTTTGAAGTGAAGTTTAGCTTCACTACAAACGCCCCGGCTGCTGTACATCCTCATTCTGCTGTCCCAGCTCCGTCCCCTCCCCTGTCCGCCGTGTGCATTTCTCCTCCCCCCTCACAGTAACGCCACTCACACACGCAACGCCACTTACACACACAACGCCACTCACACACACAACGTCACTCACACACACTACGCCATTCACACACGCAATTCATCCACGCAATGCCACTAATCCATGCAACGCCACTCATCCACACAACACCAATGATCGACACAACGCCAATTATCCACGCAATGCCACTCATCCACACAACGCCACTCATCCATTTGCAAAACCAAAAGGACAAACTCTTCTATTGTGAGACCTATTGCATTTTCAATGCTTGATTCTTTCACTTCCTTATCTATTTTGTTTTCCACAATTATATCCTCTTCCATCTTTTCTTTGGTAAATAAATCTATTAAACACCATCTCTGGTTTAGTCCCTATAGCTGTCTTTCTTTTAACATTACTCTCTGTTTACTTCCCTTGTACTTACTCCTTTATTTTTTTTAAAAAAAAATTGGGGTTAGCTCCCGGTTCGCGTACCGGCGAGCGAACCGGAAAGCGAACTAAAAAAAAAACAGCTTGCCAGAGTGTTACACTTTCTAGCAATTTTTGTATAAAGGAGAGGTAGTTCTGATAAGAACTTTTTTTTTATGTTTTTGTTGGGTTTTTTTTTTTTTCTTTTTTGAACATTATTTGTTTTTTTTGTATTTTTTGAACATTTTTATGTTTTTTTTGGTTTTTTTCAAAGGGAAAGAACAAAAAACAGGCATTGAAAAGGGCTCAACAGGAGCAAAAAAAAAATTATTGCTTGGAGCGTTTAGAGCATCGGTGTTTCTCAAATGCTAAATTAATTAATTTCACACTCATATTAGCGCATGAAATTAAAGTGCCACAATATAAACAAGTAAGCTTCATATGAACAAATTTTTTTTGAATATTTGGCACTGTTTCGCGTGCCTCTGCAACCGTCAGAGAAATATCAGCAGATGTCCTGGCCACCGAAGTTGGGGGGTTCTCTGCAGGTCACGCATCTCTGCCCGGCTATAATTTAGTGGATGCCACCTCTGCATATGTCGGTGCATCGTGTAGTTCCCATAACTGTACTTTTTTTCAGTGCCCCTGGATAATTTATCTTGGCATATAAGGCACGTAGCATAGCGTGCATTAACTTTTTTCATTCCTTCTGGAATAGAATAAAACTGCCAGATAAAACTATTTTTGTAATGAGATACCCGGGGTAACTCTTTCAAAAATCGTGGTGCCTCTTCTTCCTCTTCCTCTTCTGGATCCTCTTCCTCCTCTGGGTTTCCAAGGAACTGTGGAGGTGGTCCTCTCTTCTTATGAGGAGGTGGTGGTGGTGGTGGTGGGGGTCCAGCAGCTGAAGCTACTACTGAAGCCATTTTTTTCACAGAGCAAAATAGGTCTTCCTTTCTCAAAGTTGAAAGTCAGAGTGAGAAAAAAGGTGGGGGCTTTCATCATTTGGGAAAAGAAATAGTTCTAAACCAATGAAAAGTGTTATTTTTAGGTCACATGACCTAGTCTTACATCATTAGGAAACCAAAAGTGAAATGAACCAATGAAAAGTTTTATAAACAAGTCACATGACCTGTTTCGCTCACGTTACGCGCTGCGCGCCGCGCCCCGGATCGCTTCCGGTTCGCGGTCCGGAGCACTTCCGGGAGCGCTAACGCGGCGCGTCATAAGACGCATTACGCGACAACGTGATATGTCACGCTTCCGCGACGCGTCACGATGTTGATTTCTAATGCGGCAGTTGCGCAAACGGAACGTTTACCGGTTAGCGGACCGGGTCGCGGCATCAAATTGAGCTAACGGAAAGCTTCCCGGTTCGCGAACCGGGAGCGAACAAAAAAAATATTTAAAAAAAATTAATCATAAACATATAAAATATATTTTGGGATTTAAAGAAAAATACATTTTACAGCTATAGATATTAGCTTTTAAAAAACCAATGAAATTCACGGAAAAAACCATAGGTTATAGACCATATATAGTTAGGAATTAGCATTTACAAAACCATATTTTACTCACACAAAACCATTGAAATTTCATATATAGTTAGTTGCCCTAACTATATATCGCGCACCCGCAATCCACTGCTGATGATGTCACATATTACATCATTCATGACATGGTCAGTGACATCACTGATGACATCACTGATGACATCTCAAATGACATCACTGATGATATCATCCAGTGACTGTATGTTGCAGTAAAGTAAAAATATGTCTTACATATTGAAGAATGAGTGGATGTTTAAGTGTCTGGATGAAGGATTTAGTAGGTGCATGACTGACTGTATGAGTGAGTAATTAAATGTGTCTCAAGGAGTGCATGGGTTAGTGACTAAACTGTCTTAATGTGTGCATCATTATGTCTGTTGTTCTGTAACCTGCTGCATGTGTTGATCAGTAGCTATATGAGTAACTATATGGGTTATTGATTGGTTGCCCAAGTATTTGTATGGGAGACTGAGTGTGTGTGTGGGTGGCTGGGAAGTGTATGACTCTGTGCATAGATGTGTGAGCAGTTGATTCACTAGATGTGTGGGTTCAAAACTGCATGTGGAAACAGCTGTATGGGTGGTTGACTGTGTGCATGAGGGTATTGGTGAGAGAATGGATATCTCAGTGCTACATGTCAAAGTAAGTACATATGTAAACCACAGTACATGTGAGAGTTGACATATATAAATAACTGTGCATAAGAGCCAGTGAATGTGTGAGTGGCTGTATGGATCATTGTGAACTTGTATCAGGGATTATATAAAAGAGTAAATATGTGTTAGTATATGTTTGAATAAGTAAGGTGTGTATAACTGTATAGTTGAGGAAATGGAGGTGTGATTGATTCTTTGCATGACTTACCAGGTGTGTGAGTAACTCCATGGATGAGTGACAGTCTGTGAGTGTCTGTTTACTCTGAGTGTATCTAAGGTTATATTAGAGTCTGAAGAGGTTAATCGTATTATCACATGATTGATGTCATCAGTGATGTTGTCTGTGATGTCATTTGAGTTGTCATCAGTGATGTCATCAGTGATGTCATTTGAGATGTCATCAGTGATGTCATCAGTGATGTCACTGACCATGTCATGAATGATGTAATATGTGACATCATCAGCAGTGGATTGCGGGTGTGCGATATATAGTTAGGGCAACTAACTATATATGAAATTTCAATGGTTTTGTGTGAGTAAAATATGGTTTTGTAAATGCTAATTCCTATCTATATATGGTCTATAACCTATGGTTTTTTCAGTGAATATATATATATATATATTCACTGAAAAAACCATAGGTTAGAGACCATATATAGTTAGCTGGACATTTTATTGATATAAAACCAATGAAATTCCATATATAGTTAGTTGCACTAACTATATATTTCGCGCATCCGCAATCCAATGCTGATGATGTCACATAATACATCATTCATGACATGCTCAGTGACATCACTGATGACATCACTGATGACATCTCAAATGACATCACTGATGGCATCACTGATGACATCATCCAGTGTCTGTGTGTTTTTCTTTAGTTTAAATATGTTTTACATATTGAAGAATGAGTGGATGTATAAGAGTATGGATGAAGGATTTGATTGTATAAGTGAGTAAGTATGTGTTAGTATATCTGTGAAAATGTAAGCTGTTCTGTGTTTAACTGTGTAGATGAAGAAATCAAAGTGTGATTGATTCTTTACAGGACTGACTAGGTGTGTGAGTAACTCCATGGATGAGTGGCAGTGTGTGAGTGTCTGCATAGGTGTATGAGTGCATATGATAATGTTGTAATGATGAGTGACTGTATGTACGAGTGATTGTATGGGTGAATGAGTGAATGTGTGTGTAGACGTAGGAATCAGTGAGTGCGTATGTAATAAATGTTATTCGTGTGTCAATGGTTTCAAAAATGATACTCTGTATTTTACACTAGGTGTAACAGAGGTTATATATTAGAGTGTAAGTAGGTGCATTGTATTATCACATGAAGTATATCATCAGTGGTGTGATCATTGATGTTAAATGAGACGTCATCAGTGATGTCATCAGTGATGTCATTTGAAATGTCATCAGTGATGTCATCAGTGATGTCACTGACCATGTCATGAATGATGTAATATGTGACATCATCAGCATTGGATTGCGGATGCGCGAAATATATCGTTAGTGCAACTAACTATATATGGAATTTCATTGGTTTTATATCAATAAAATGCCCAGCTAACTATATATGGTCTCTAACCTATGTTTTTTTCAGTCAATTTTCAAGGTTTTGTAAATGCAAATTCCTAACTATATATGGTCTATAACCTATGGTTTTTTCAGTGAATTTCATTGGTTTTTTAAAAGCTAATATCTATAGCTGTAAAATATATTCTTTATTACGTGACGTATCACGTAGCCACATGAGACGCCTCATGACGCGTCGCATAACCGTGACGTATCGGCTCTGCAACGCAAACAAAACCAGTAACGTAAGCGCGCCGGAGCACGCTTACAGATATATATTTTTTTTTTAACCTTAATTAGACAAAATCCACACGTGCACATATCTTGAGGCCTTGCAAAGGCACATCAAACAAACAGTCCCTACAATTTTGCCAAGTTTGGTGGAAATCTATTCCTTTAAATTTTATTTTACTGTTTCTCTTGGTTTTCCCCTTGTTACGCTTACCGGAACGCTACTCGGTACGCAAACCGGACGCTCCAAAACCACAAGATGGCAGACTCCCGTTATGCTGCCGGTTAGCTGCCCGGTTCGCGTACCGGGAAGCGCCTCTACCGCGAAAAATCGCAATTTTTTTTTTTTGCCCCGCGGGGAACTTTAATAGCCCCCTCATCAATCCTAGGGGGTCAGGAGGGGTCTACCTTACCCCTGTCCTTCATTTACACCTTTTTTTTTCCACCTCTTGTCTCTCGATCCTACCGAGAGACAAGATGGCGGCCGCTCCGGACTGTTTACAGTGTTGACAGCCAATCAGCTACTCCTCAGACTCCCGTTACGCTACCGGTTAGCTGCCTGGTTAGCTGCCCGGTTCGCGTACCGGGACGCGCCTCTACGGCGAAAAATCGCAAAATTTTTATTTTTTATTTTTTGCCCCGCGGGGCACTTTAATATCCCCCTCATCAATCCTAGGGGGTCAGGAGGGGTCTACCTTGCCCCCTTTCCTTCATTTCCCCCTTCGTTTTTCACCACCTCTTGTCTCTCGATCCTACCAAGAGACAAGATGAAGGCCGCTCCGGACTGTTTAGAATGTTGACAGACACCGGAGAGCCAATCAGCTTCGCTTCGCGAAGTTCCATTACGCGTCAGGTACTCGAACCGTGGCGCTAACAGGAGCGCTGTTACCGATATATCTGTTTTTTAAAACGTTAATTTGTCAAAATCCACTGGAGCACATATATTGAGATATAGCAAAGGCACATCGGGCAAACCATATCTACAATTTTGCCAAGTTTCGGGTAAATCCATTCAGCCGTTCGAGCTAAAAGTGATTCCAACCGCCCTATGGAAAAATGAATGGGAAAACCCGTTTTGGGACCCCCCTTTTTTCTCGGCCCCCCCTTGACGAAACCCCCCCAAATTCTTAGGGGCTGCTCAGAAACAAAATGTGCCATTTTCCTGAAAATTTCAGCCAATTCTGTCCACAAACGCCAAAGTTATTTGACATAGAATTTTCAGAAATCCCATAGGAAAAAAATCCTAACTATATATACCTGCTGGCGACCGCCAGTAGGTAATATATATATGTATATATATATATATTACCTACTGCCGGTCGCCAGTAGGTAGTTATAGTTAGGATTTTTTCAATGCAAAATCTCAACATTCTATTGGGAATAACTTTGGCGCCGGTTGAGGAATCTGCCTGAAAATGTCCTCAAATTTGCCTCGCGGCGCTTTGGTCCTCCCCTGAAAGTTTGAGGGGGATTCGTCAAGCAGGGGCCAAGATAAAAGGGGTGTCCCAAAACGTGTTTCCCCATGGTAATTTCCATAGGACGGTCGACCTCACTTTTAGCCCGAATGTCTGAATGGATTTCCACCAAACTTGGCAAAATTGTAGGGACTTGTAGCCCGATGTGCCTTTGCTATGTCTCAAGATATGTGCTCCAGTGGATTTTGAGTAATTTAGGTTAAAAAAATATATATATTTTTGGCCGCGCTCCAGTACACGCCCCGGGAGCGCTCCGGGCGCGCTACGCGACTTGCGTGTAGAAAGCTGATTGGCCCTCGGGTGTCTGTGAACATTCGAAACAGTCCGGAGCAGCCGCCATCTTGTGTCTCGGCAAGAGTGAGACACAAGAGGAGGCAAAAACAAAGGGGGAAATGACCATAAGGGGGCAGAGTAGACCCCCCCCTGATCCCCTAGGTTTCATGTGGGGGCCATTAAAGGGCCCCGCGGGGCAAAGATTTTTTTTTTTTTGGATTTGCGCAGGGGGAGCGCCTGGTACGCGCACCGGGGAGCGGACCGGGGAGCGTACCATGGGGAAAAAAGAATGACAGAGTTTTGAAAAAATGTAGCCTTTTTTTATAAATTGGAGGTAGTTCTGAAAATATTTGTTTTTTTTCTTCTTTTTGTTGTTTTATATTTTTTTAATGTTTTTTGAACATTTTTTGGCTTTTATGAACTATTTTATATTTTGTTTGTTATTTTTATGGGGAGAAACAAAAAACAGGGAATTGAAAATAGTTCAACTGGAGCAAAAAAACCAGGAAAAAATTAGGGTTTTTTTGGGGCAATTGTGAGTGTCACCAGCAAGGAGGATGCGCTTTATGCTCTGTTCACCATAGGAGATGGTCATACCACAAAAAATACATGTAATTCTGAATTCCCCAAACCGTGGTTGTATGCAAGGGATCGTCTCCCTTGTCTCTGGTCCCGATGGAGTGGGTTGCTTTCTTTCGGAGGTGGTGGTTGAAGATTGGGGAAGGTTACTGGCCAGTTCTCTCATCTCTGCAGCAGAATAGTTGTTCGGATGCTTGCGCTGCATGTGTCTAATCATGGTATTATTACCAAAAGAATATTTTTTGTTAGGGTTCCCCCTTGAAAGTTCCGTGCTACAGATTAGGCAAGTCACCTTGGGCGCATTGACTTTCTTCTTGCCCTCTGGTATAGAAAAAAACTCCCATACAATGTGCTGCCTTGGCTTGTATGGGGTATTGTCTTCTTGCAGCCACCTTCTCCCCTCCTCCTCCTCCTCTTCCTCCTCCTCCTCTTCTTGACCACCAATGTAATGTTGTGGTGGTCCTCTTGGTGGTGGTGGTGGTGGTGGTGGTGGTGCAGATGCTCCAGCTGCTGCTGCTACTGAAGCCATTTTAAAGTACAAAATATTTCTCAAAGATGTTCAAACAGGTCTTCCTCAGTCAAAGGACAAAGTCAGAATAAGGAAAAAAGGTGGGGTCTTTCATCATTTGGAAAATAAAACTGTCCTGAACCAATGAAAAGTGTTATTTTCAGGTCACATGACCTGGGTTTTCATCATTTGGAAACCAAAACTGTTCTGCAACAATAAAAAGTGTTATTTTCAGGTCACATGACCCGACGCGCTTACGCGACGCGACCCGGGGCGCGTCGCGTAAGGGGGTTGGATGTTTACGTTGCGCGATCGTATTAGCTCGAGTGCTTCCGGGTGCGCTTACGCCGTGCGTATCACGCGGATGCGGCTACGCGATACGTCACCATGATGTTTTCGTTCGCGGCAATAGCGCTAACGGGACACTAACCGGTGTGCGCCCCGGGGCGCGCCGAAAAACTGCGCTTTCCGGTGCGCACACCGGGGCGCGCACCGGGAGCGCACCAAGACAAAAAAAAAAAATATATATATTATTATATAAGTATACAATATAGGATTCATTATAAAAAATATTACATTTCAGAGGTTTGGAGCCCTATATATAGTTAGGAATTAGCATTTAAAAAACCTATGAAATTCACTGAAAAAACCATAGGTTTCACACCAGTTATAGTTAGGAATTAGCATTTAAAAAACCTATGAAATTCACTGAAAAAACCATAGGTTTCACACCAGTTATAGTTAGGAATTAGCATTTAAAAAACCTATTAAATTCACTGAAAAAAACATAGGTTTCACACCAGTTATAGTTAGCAGGAAGTTTTACTCGCATAAAACCATTGAAATTCCCACGTTATAGTTAGTTGGACTCACTATAACTTGCGCGTGCAATGCACTGCTGATGACGTCACATATTACATCACTCATGACATGGTCAGTGACATCACTCATGACATCACTGATGACACCATCCTTGTGACAGAGTGACAGACCTCCTTTCACTGTAATGTAACCCATGAAACACATATTGAAAAATAGAAATTAAAATTTTCTAAAAAATTGAGATACCCATACCAGTTACAACAACCAATTCAATAATTCCACCATCTATATACACATCCACTCATTCACCAACAGTTCTATATGGTCACTCATATATGTACTCACTCATCATATGTAGTGATTCACCTATACATCCTGTTACACACCGACAGTCATCCAAAAGTTACTCTCACACATACTCACACATGCAAGTAAACTATTGAACATCCATTTATTTGCATATACAGCTATACACACACTACCACCTTACTTCTAAGGAAACTTACACATACTTACTCTCTTAAACAATCACTTATAGAAACACATAATTATTTAAAACAGGAACCCTTTTAATATCTCACTCTCACATATACTCACTTATATACATCAATACTCACATATACTAGATTAAAACATATGTAGTTACTGATAAAGACACTAGTGAGACAGTCATTCACTCACTAAACACACATATACACACTCATCCACCCATACAGTCCTGCACATATGCTGTCTTCAAAACACATACAAAGAGAGAGTCAGTCATTCATGCATCTATGTGATAAGTAATACCCCCACCAAACCATACAAACACTCATACTGATACTAAAAAAACATCTAATAACCCATATACCTACACATGTACCTACTCACCAACCCATGCAGCCACTTATACACAAAGTGAAACACTAATACATATATATATAAATCTTTAAACATTGCTCACTAATATATGTATTCACTAAGAAACACTTAATAAGCCAGTTAACTAATCAATTTTTATAAAAAAAACATCAATGTAGACACTTATTTAACCATTTATTCTTCCATCAACTTTTACATACTCACTCACTGAGGAAGGGGCTACCCGAAACGTGTCTGTGTGAGCGCTGAAAATAAATTAAGTGATTGACAACTATCCTGCGAGTGCCGTACTTCTTTCCCGGCTGGGAGAGGGTAGTCAAGGAGCGGTGATATATATATATATATATATATATATATATATATATATATATAATGTAAACTGCGATATTCCCCCTTGTAGATGATGACAGGCTACCAAAGATATGTAAATATGTAAATATATATATAATCCAGCTTGGACATATGTGTATAGAATATGATATGTATATAACCTATCATGTAGTCAAGTCAAGTCAAGTCAATAAATTTATATAGCGCGCTACATACCCAAAGGGTCTCAAGGCGCTTGGGGAGGGGTGGGGAATTACTTGTCAAATATCCACGTTTTAAGTTGCTTTCTGAATGCTAGGTGGTTCTGAGTAAGGCGAAGGTGAGTGGGAAGTGAGTTCCAGGTTTTAGCTGCCAGGTAGGAGAAGGATCTACCTCCCATGGTGGATTTGTTGATGCGAGGTACAGTGGCAAGGGCTTGGTTGGCGGATCGTAGCTGGCGGGTGGGGGTGTAGAAGGACAGTCTTGTGTTGAGGCATTCGGGTCCGATTTCGTAGAGCGCTTTGTGTGCGTGGGTTAGGAGCCGGAAAGTAATCCTTTTATTGACGGGGAGCCAGTGGAGGTTTTTCAGGTGTCCAGAGATGTGGTCTTTACGCGGGATGTCTAGTATTAGCCTGGCTGAAGCGTTCTGGATGCGTTGGAGTTTTTTCTGGAGTTTTGCGGTGGTACCGGCGTAGAGGGTGTTTCCGTAGTCCAGACGGCTCGTGACCAGAGCGTGGGTGACTGTTTGAGCATGCGAAGAATGTTGAAGCAAGATGAAGAGACGGCGTTGACTTGTCTGTTCATCGAGAGTGAGGAATCCAGGATGACGCCCAGGTTCCGTGCGTGGTCCGTCGGGATGGGTGCTTTTCCAAGGGCCTCTGGCCACCAAGAGTCATCCCAGGCGGAGGCGGAGGTGCCTAGGATGAGGACTTCTGTTTTGTCTGAGTTCAGTTTCAGACGGCTATGCTTCATCCATTCGGCTACTTCTTTCATTCCTTCATGCAGGTTGGTTTTGGCGATGTTAGGGTCTTTGGTGAGTGAGAGGATCAGTTGAGTGTCATCAGCGTAGGAGATGATGTTGAGGTTATGTTGGCGTGCGATGGCCGCGAGGGGGCTCATGTATACGTTGAAGAGGGTGGGGCTGAGTGAAGATCCTTGTGGTACGCCGCAGATGACTTCAGTGGCCTCTGACTTGAATGGTGGAAGGCGGACTCTCTGGGTTCTTCCGGTGAGGAACGAGGTGATCCATTCCAGTGCTCTTCCTTGGATTCCGATGTTTCTGAGGCGTTGTAAAAGGGTGCTATGACAGACCGTGTCGAAGGCTGCGGAGAGGTCGAGGAGGATGAGGGCGACTGTGTCTCCATTGTCCAGTAGAGTTCGAATGTCGTCTGTTGCTGCGATGAGGGCGGTTTCAGTGCTGTGCTTGGCTCTGAAGCCGGACTGTGAGGAGTCGAGGGATTTGTTGGTTTCGAGGAATGTAGCGAGCTGGTTGTTGACCGCTTTCTCGATGACTTTGGCCGGGAATGGAAGGAGTGAGAAAGGGCGGTAGTTTTTGAGTTCGGTGGGGTCAGCTGTGGGTTTCTTCAGGAGGGCGCTGAGTTTGGCATGTTTCCAGCTTTCAGGGAAGGTTGCAGATTTGAGGGAGCAGTTGATGACGTCTCGGAGGTGCGGTGCTATAATGGAGTCTGCTTTGTTAAAGATGTGGTGAGGGCATGGGTCTGTGGGGGATCCTGAGTGGATGGAGTTCATCAGATGGGTGGTGTCCTCAGTGGAGATTGGCTTCCAGTCATTGAGGATGTTCAGGGGGGGTGGGGGTCCTGCAGGGGGTTGGGTGGGTTGGTCATCGGGTCGGTTGTCGAAGCTGTTGTGGATGTCGACAATTTTGTTGTGGAAGAATGAGGCTAGGGAGTCGCAGAGGGCTTGAGAGGGGGTGATGTCGTTGGAGTTGGCTGAGGGGTTGGTGAATTCCTTGACGATGTTGAATAATTCCTTGCTGTTGTGGGCGTTGTTATCTAGTCGGTCCTTGAAGGCAGTTTTCTTGGCATTCCGGATCAATCGGTGGTGTATGCGGGTGGCGTTTTTGAAGGCGTGCGTGAGGGGTGCTGTGATTAGTACTTTTGAACTGAGGTTTCTCTATATCACTATGGATAATATTGTATTATAGTTGAACCAGGACCCTGGTGTACATACTTTAATCTAGATATTTACAAGAATTTAGGTCCTGGAAATATCCGTTTGGGTAACTCAGTGTCATTATCCATCCAAACTTACACCAGATGGTGGCTCTGTCTTATTCGATTTTTTATGTATATTGAACATACATTTTTCCTTTGTTAGTTCCTTGACCTTAATGAGTATCCTTCTACTATTTACCTTGCGGAATAATAATATCTATTGATCGTGATAAATTATGACGATGAATTTTTGGTTTATTTTAATTCGAAGGATAGGAACATTTTCTTCATGTGCCTGATGACTTTTTTATATGTTTTTTGCACTGTTTTGATTATGTTAGCATTGTACAAAATGCCATAGGACACTAGCAGATCCACAGCTTTATTTCCAAACGTGAGAACTGCACGGATGAATTAGATAAGACCTCTATCTGGATAGAACACCATTCCAAGATGGCGCCCATAGTGGCCAAAAGAGGTGTAGTCCTATGTTTATGTCAATGCTCACACATTGTTTGTTTATTTAATGGGTTGCATGATATTGACGAATAACACACTGACGAAGGCTCACGCCGAAACGCGTCTGTGTTTATCTGTTCCCTTGGATTAAAAACTTTGGTTGACTCTTGGACTACGAGTGCTGCCTCTTTCTTGTGCAAACGAAGGAGAGTTTGAGCGACAATATATATATATATACATATATATATACATATATATATATATATATATATATTCACTGAAAAAACCATAGGTTTCACACCAGTTATAGTTAGCTGGAAATTTTACTGATATAAAACCATTGAAATTCCCACGTTATAGTTAGTCGGACTCACTATAACTTGCGCGTGCAATGCACTGCTGATGACATCACATATTACATCACTCATGACATGGTCAGTGACATCACTCATGACACCATCCTTGTGACATATTGACAGACCTCCTTTCACTATAATGTAACCCTTGAGACACATATTCAAAAATAGAAACTGAAATTTTTAAAAAAATGGAGATACCTATATCAGTTACAACAAGCAATTCAGTAATTCCACTATCTATATACACATCCACTCATTCACCAACAGTTCTATATAGTCACTCATACATATACTCACTCATCATATGAAGAGATACACCTATACATCCTGTTACACACCGACATTCATCCAAAAGTTACTCACACACATATTCACACGTGCAAATAAACTATTGAACAACCATTTATTTGAATATAGAGTTATACACACACTTCCACCTTACTTCTATTGAAAATTACACATATTTATTCTCTTAAACAATCACTTATAGAAACACATACTTATTTAAACAGGAACTCTTACAATCTCTTACTCTCACATATACTCACTTATATACATCAATATTCATATATACTAGATTAAAACATATGTAGTTACTGATAAAGACACTAGTGAGACAGTCATTTACTCACTAACAAACACATATAGACACTCATCCACCCATACAGTCCTGTACATATGCTGTCTTCAAAACACATACAAAGAAAGAGTCAGTCACTCATGCATCTATGTGCTAAGTAATACCCCCACCAAACCATATAGACACTCATACTGATACTAATAAAAATATCTAATAACCCATATACATACGCATGTAGCTACTTATCAACACATGTAGCCACTTATACACAAAGTGAAACACTAATATATATATTTAAATATTTAAACATAACTCACTAATATTTATTTTTCAGAAAGACACATATTCACTGGATGGTGTCATCAGTGATGTCATGAGTGATGTCACTGACCATGTCATGAGTGATGTAATATGTGATGTCATCAGCAGTGCATTGCACGCGCAAGTTATAGTGAGTCCGACTAACTATAACGTGGGAATTTCAATGGTTTTATATCAGTAAAATTTCCAGCTAACTATAACTGGTGTGAAACCTATGGTTTTTTCAGTGAATTTAATAGGTTTTTTAAATGCTAATTCCTAACTATAACTGGTGTGAAACCTATGGTTTTTTCAGTGAATTTCATAGGTTTTTTAAATGCTAATTCCTTTGTATATCGAGTTTCTTACCTTTTTTTTTTTTACAATTTGCTGTTTTTTTTTAAGTATTCATTTTTTTTATAATTTTTTTCTTTTGCGCTCTGGGTGCGCGCTCGGGGAAGCTTTCAGCTAAGCTCTCCTGTAAGCTTCTCCGTGCGCTCATCTGAAAGCGCACCCAGAGCGCAACTGTCGTTCGTGAAAAAAAAATATGAATGAAAAGTTAATAATAATGCAAAACATTTCGTACCATACAAATAAAATTTTTTTTTTTTAATATGGAAAATGATTATGCATTTCTATGAAAGATTGATGACGTCACTTCGGCGCGCAACGTACGTGCCCTCGGAAGCGCCTACGTGCGCGGCTCCTAAACGCACGCAAAAGCGCCTACGATCGCGCCACGTTTGCGCCCCGGAAGCGCCTACGATCGCGCCACGTTTGCGCCCCGGAAGCGCCTACGATCGCGCCACGTTTGCGCCCCGGAAGCGCCTACGATCGCGCTGCGTAAACGCACCCGGAAGTGCACCTGAGCGCGCAGCGTAAGCGCGTCGGGTCATGTGACCCTAAAATAACACTTTTCATTGGTTGCTAACAGTTTTTTTTTACAATGAATGAAATCCCCACCCATTTCCTTCACTTCTTCTTTCACTTTTGTGACTGAAAGACCTGCCTGTTTTGCTCTTGCATATTTCTTGGATAATCATGGCTGCCAGATCATCCAGCAGTGAAGATGACTTCATTGATGAAGAGCCACCTACCCCAAAGAAGAAGGGACATTTCATCTGGAAATTTTTTAAGTTTCCTGCAGACCAGAAAAAGGTGAATGCACCAAAAGTAGAGTGCAGGATCTGCAAAAAGGTCCTGTCACGGGGTAACCCCCTAAAAAAATACTCTTTTGGCAACTTCACCATGATTCGCCATGTGGAGACCAAGCACCCCCAGAATTTTGCCCGGGAAAGTGTCAGGGCTCTGGCACAGGAGGTTCCTAGAGATGGGGCCTCTACATCAACCGGAGGAGCAACTTCTTCTGGAAGAGAACAAGCTCAGGGGCAGGTAGCAAACATCCAACCTGCATTCAACCATGGGGTCGTCAGATGCAGATACTGCAATCAACTCCTCACCTATGGGGAGCAAAGTGTCCTGCTCATGGTTCGGGCATTAGAGAACCATCACTGCCCTTCCCACCCCTAATTTTTTTCTTTTCTTTTTGCTCCTGTTGAGCAGTTTCTATTCCCTGTTTTTGTTCCTCTTCAGTTAAAAGAAGAAAACCAAAAGTTCTTTTCAGAACTACCTCCAATTCTCATCAAAGAGCTATAATCTTAAAAAATGAAGAGTAAGTGAAATATAGTGCATTGATAATTGAAAGGAGAATGAGTAAGAAAGAACAGAAAGGTATGAGAGGTGAAAGGAAGTGAAGTAGGAGGACTGAAAGAAGGTGAGTGTTAGAAAAGAAATTTATGACACAGTGAATAAACTGGAGGCCTCATTTCTGAAAAGTGACGCATCGCTACGTGAAAATAGCGATGCGTCACTTATCTGGACGCACTCCTTATGACATTCCACATATGTCATATTTAATATATGACTAATCAATTCGCAAGGAGTTACAGATATGTCAGTATTTCTGACATATCTCTAAACACAAAAGTAACGCATTGCAGGAGTGCGTCACAAAAGTGACGCAACTCCAGTAATGTGTCCTTTCACATGGAAAAAGCACCATGTGAAAGGTTTGCTATGAAGCAGGCGCAAGATTTTGGCGCAACTGCATCCTAAAAGTGACTCACTGCGTCATTATTACCAAGCTTTTTGCAAGGAACACCCCCTCTGCATGCATTATACCTGACACTATTTTTTAAAAAGTGACGCATCTAGGTACATGGGTCACTTTTTAAAACTCTGCGCCATATTGTATCTGCATCAGGTATAATGTATGCAGAGGGGGCAATCCCTCGCAAAAAGCTTGGTAATAACAACGTACTGAAATCTATGAGATTTCCCTGCGTCACTTTTAGGATGCTATTGCGTCAAAATTTTGCGCCGGCCTCGCATCACTTTTATGTTTACACATATGTCAGAAATACTGACGTATCTGTAACTCCTTGCAACATGATTCGTCATACATTAAATATGACACATCTGGAATGTCATAAGGACTGTGTACAGAAAAGTGACGCATCACACCAGCAGTGTAATAAAATGTGCCTCGTTGCACTATATTTAAAGGATGCAACAGCATCCTAAAAGTGACGCAGTGAAATCTCAAACATTTCACTGCGTCGCTATTACAAAGCTTTTTGTGGGGGAACACCCCCTCTGCATGCATTATACCTCACGCAGATATAATGTGGCGCTTGATTTTAAAAAGTGACCCATCTACCTAGATACCTCACTTTTTAAATATAACGCAACGCAACACATTTTTTTACACTACTGGTGCAATGCGTCACTTTTCTGTGCGCACTCCTTATGACATTCCAAGTAACGCATTGCTGGAGTGCGTCATAGCGATGCGTCACTTATCTGGACGCACTCCTTATGACATTCCACATATGTCATATTTAATATATGACTAATCAATTCGCAAGGAGTTACAGATATGTCAGTATTTCTGACATATCTCTAAACACAAAAGTAACGCATTGCAGGAGTGCGTCACAAAAGTGACGCAACTCCAGTAATGTCTCCTTTCACATGGAAAAAGCACCATGTGAAAGGTTTGCTGTGAAGCAGGCGCAAGATTTTGGCGCAACTGCATCCTAAAAGTGACTCACTGCGTCATTATTACCAAGCTTTTTGCAAGGAACACCCCCTCTGCATGCATTATACCTGACACTATTTTTTAAAAAGTGACGCATCTAGGTACATGGGTCACTTTTTAAAACTCTGCGCCATATTGTATCTGCATCAGGTATAATGTATGCAGAGGGGGCAATCCCTCGCAAAAAGCTTGGTAATAACAACGTACTGAAATCTATGAGATTTCCCTGCGTCACTTTTAGGATGCTATTGCGTCAAAATTTTGCGCCGGCCTCGCATCACTTTTATGTTTACACATATGTCAGAAATACTGACGTATCTGTAACTCCTTGCAACATGATTCGTCATACATTAAATATGACACATCTGGAATGTCATAAGGACTGTGTACAGAAAAGTGACGCATCACACCAGCAGTGTAATAAAATGTGCCTCGTTGCACTATATTTAAAGGATGCAACAGCATCCTAAAAGTGACGCAGTGAAATCTCAAACATTTCACTGCGTCGCTATTACAAAGCTTTTTGTGGGGGAACACCCCCTCTGCATGCATTATACCTCACGCAGATATAATGTGGCGCTTGATTTTAAAAAGTGACCCATCTACCTAGATACCTCACTTTTTAAATATAACGCAACGCAACACATTTTTTTACACTACTGGTGCAATGCGTCACTTTTCTGTGCGCACTCCTTATGACATTCCAAGTAACGCATTGCTGGAGTGCGTCACAAAAGTGACGCAACTCCAGTAATGTGTCCTTTCAAATGGGGAAAGCAGCATATGAAAGGTCTTGCCTCAGTCTAACACCTGCTGTAAAGCAGGCACAAGATTTTGACGCAACAGCATCCTAAAACTGACGCAGTGAAATCTCAAAGATTTCACTGCGTCGCTATTACAAAGCTTTTTGCGGGAGAACACCCCCTCTGCATACATTATACCTGACGCTATTTTTAAAAAGTGACGCATCTAGGTACATGGGTCACTTTTTAAAACTCTGCGCCATATTGTATCTGCAACATGATTCGTCATACATTAAATATGACACATCTGGAACGTCATAAGGAGTGCGCACAGAAAAGTGACGCATAACACCAGCAGTGTAATAAAATGTACCTCGTTGCACTATATTTAAAAAGTGACGCATCTAGATAGATGCGTCACTTTTTAAATATTGCATAACAATGCGCATTTTTTTACACCGCTGGTGCGTCACAAAAATTGACGCACAGGAAGCGCAAAACTAACAGCGCAAGGCCTTCATAAATATAGTCCTGGATTTTCCCCGTGCTTCCGGTGCGCGTACCATGCGCTTCCCCCGCGCAAAACGAAAACAAATTTTTATTGCCCTGCAGGACCCTATTTTAGTCCCTACATCAAACCTAGGGGGTCAGAGGGGGTCTACTCTTCCCCCTTATGGTCATTTGCCCCTTTTTTTTTCAAACCCCTTGTGTCTCGATTTTACCGAGACACAAGATGGCGGCCGCTCCGCACTGTTTAGAATGTTTACAGACAACTGAGATCCAATCAGCTTCCTGTGCGCAAGTCGCGTGTCGCGCCTGGAGCGCTCTCCCGTGCGCGCACGGGAGAGCGCCTATCCCCGCGCAAAACGAAAAAAATTTTTTAATGCCCTGCAGGACCCTATTTTAGTCCCTACATCAAACCTAGGGGGTCAGAGGGGGTCTACTCTTCCCCCTTATGGTCATTTGCCCCTTTTTTTTTCAAACCCCTTGTGTCTCGATTTTACCGAGACACAAGATGGCGGCCGCTCCGCACTGTTTAGAATGTTTACAGACAACTGAGATCCAATCAGCTTCCTGCGCGCAAGTCGCGTGTCGCGCCTGGAGCGCTCTCCCGTGCGCGCACGGGAGAGCGCCTATAGATATATATATTTTTTTGAACCTAAATTACTCAAAATCCACTGGAGCACATATCTTGAGACATAGCAAAGGCACATCGGGCTACCAGTCCCTACAATTTTGCCAAGTTTGGTGGAAATCCATTCAGCCGTTCGGGCTAAAAGTGAAATCGACCGCCCTATGGAAATTAACATGGGGAAAACGCGTTTTGGGACCCCCCTTTTATCTCGGCCCCCGCTTGACGAATCCCCCCCAAACTTTCAGGGAAGGACCGGACCGCCATGAGACCATTTTCCTGAAAATTTCAGGCAGATTCGACAACCGGCGCCAAAGTTATTCAAAATAGAATGTTGAGATTTAACATTGAAAATTATCCTAACTATAACTACCTACTGGCGACCGCCAGTAGGTAATATATATATATATATATATATATATATATATATATATATATATATATATTCACTGAAAAAACCATAGGTTATAGACCATATATAGTTAGGAATTCGCATTTACAAAACCTTATTTTACTCACACAAAACCATTGAAATTCCATATATAGTTAGTTGCACTAACTATATATCGCGCACCCGCAATCCACTGCTGATGATGTCACATATTACATCATTCATGACATGGTCAGTGACATCACTGATGACATCACTGATGACATCTCAAATGACATCACTGATGACATCTCAAATGACATCACTGATGACATCACTGATGACATCTCATTTGACATTACTGATCACATCACTGATGATATCATTCATGTGATAATACGATGAACCTCTTCAGACTCTAATATAACCTTAGATACAATCAGTGTAAACAGACACTCACAGACTGTCACTCATCCATGGAGTTACTCACACACCTAGTCAGTCATGCAAAGAATCAATCACACCTCCATTTCCTCAACTATACAGTTATACAAACTTTACTTATTCAAACATATACTAACACATATTTACTCTCTTATACAATCCCTGATACAAGTTCACAATGATCCATACAGCCACTCACACATTCACTGGCTCTTATGCACAGTTATTTATATATGTCAACTCTCACATGTACTGTGTTTTACATATGTACTTACTTTGACATGTAGCACTGAGATATCCATTCACTCACCAATACACTCATGCACACAGTCAACCGCCCATACAGCTGTTTCCACATGCACTTTTGAAACCATACATCTAGTGAATCAACTGCTCACACATCTATGCACAGAGTCATACACCTCCCAGCCACCCACACACACACTCAGTCTCCCATACAAATACTTGGGCAACCAATCAATAACCCATATAGTTACTCATATAGCTACTTATCAACACATGCAACAGTTTACAGAACAACAGACATAATGATGCACAAATTAAGACAGTTTAGTCACTAACCCATGCACTCAGCGAGACACATTTAATCACTCACTCATACAGTCAGTCATGCACCTACTAAAACCTTCATCCAGACACTTATACATCCACTCATTCTTCAATATGTAAGACATATTTTAACTTTACAGAAACATACAGTCACTGGATGTTGTCATCAGTGATGTCATCAGTGATGTCATTTGAGATGTCATCAGTGATGTCATCAGTGATGTCACTGACCATGTCATGAATGATGTAATATGTGACATCATCAGCAGTGGATTGCGGGTGCGCAATATATAGTTAGTGCAACTAACTATATATGGAATTTCAATGGTTTTGTGTGAGTAAAATAAGGTTTTGTAAATGCGAATTCCTAACTATATATGGTCTATAACCTATGGTTTTTTCAGTGAATTTTCAAGGTTTTGTAAATGCTAATTCCTAACTATATATGGTCTATAACCTATGGTTTTTTCAGTGAATTTTCAAGGTTTTGTAAATGCTAATTCCTAACTATATATGGTCTATAGCCTATGGTTTTTTCAGTGAATATATATATATATACATACATATATAAACATATATCATCTGTATATCTATATAAATACAAACATAAATGCATGCATACATATACTTATATGCATACAGATGCATATTATTTACATGAAAGTTGAAAAAACACTAATAAAAGCAAAGCTAAAAAGCCACCTCATTACAAACAGAATGGCTTTAACTTAAACGAGGGCGAGATCTATTGCATTTTCAATGCTTGTTTACTTTGGTTCCATCAAGAAGGCATTCAGATGTGTCACACATTTGCCATAAATTCTGAATGTTAGCACTCTAGTTGCACATTAGATCACTGTAGTAAAGCTACTGCTCACCAGGGACGTCTGCTGCTGGTATTCAAAGTGCATGTTTCAGTCTGCATGTCACAATTTTTTTAATGAAATAGTAGAGGATTTGAGAAGTCACTCAAAATGATCCCTAATTTTTCTTTCTGAAGCACTAATCATACTTTCTATGGCAAAATATACCCCCTCATGTTGTTTCTTTTTAAATTAAATGTTTTAAGAGTTACCACTTTATTCCAATCAAGATGGCTTCAGGTGTGCCATACCTTTGTAATAAGTAGGACTGTTAGCGCTCTAGTTGTTCTTTAGAACACTCTGGGACATTCTGTCATTGGGCTATACTTGGGGTACATCTGGGTGATATGTGGGCTACATTTAGGCTCTTTTGTCTCTGGTGGCCATCTTGGGAGACTGTATGTCAGAATTTTTTAATGAAAATGAAGAGGGTTTGAGAAGTCACTCAAAATGTGCCCTAATTTTTCTTTCTGCAGCACTAATCATAATTCATATGGCAAAATATACCCCCTCATTTTGTTCCTTTTTAAATTAAATGTTTTAAGAGTTACCACTTTATTCCAATCAAGATGGCTTCAGGTGTACCATACCTTTGTAATAAGTAGGACTGTTAGCGCTCTAGTTGTTCTTTAGAACACTCTGGGACATTCTGTCATTGGGCTATACTTGGGCTACACCTGGGTGATATTTGGGCTACATTTGGGCTCTTTTGTCTCTGGTGGCCATTTTGGGAGACTGCATGTCAGAATTTTTTAATGAAATAGAAGAGGATTTGAAAAGTCACTCAAAATGTGCCCTAATTTTTCTTTCTGCAGCACTAATAATACCTTCTATTGCATAATATACCCCCTCATTTTGTTCCTTTTTAAATTAAATGTTTTAAGAGTTACCACTTTATTCCCATCACGATGGCTCCAGGTGTGCTATACCTTTGTAATAAGTAGGACTGTTAACGCTCTAGTTGTTCTTTAGAACACTCTGGGACATTCTGTCATTGGGCTATACTTGGGCTACATCTGGGTGATATTTGGGCTTCATTTGGGCTCTTTTGTCTCTGGTGGCCATTTTGGGAGACTGCATGTCAGAATGTTTTAATGAAATAGAAAAGGATTTGAGAAGTCACTCAAAATGTGCCCTAATTTTTCATTCTGCAGCACTAATCATACTTTCTATGGCAAAATATACCCCCTCATGTTGTTTCTTTTTAAATTAAATGTTTTAAGAGTTACCACTTTATTCCAATCAAGATGGCTTCAGGTGTGCCATACCTTTGTAATAAGTAGGACTGTTAGCGCTCTAGTTGTTCTTTAGAACACTCTGGGACATTCTGTCATTGGGCTATACTTGGGCTACATCTGGGTGATATTTGGGCTACATTTGGGCTCTTTTGTCTCTGGTGGCCATTTTGGGAGACTGCATGTCAGAATGTTTTAATGAAATAGAAAAGGATTTGAGAAGTTACTCAAAATGTGCCCTAATTTTTCATTCTGCAGCACTAATCATACTTTCTATGGCAAAATATACCCCCTCATGTTGTTTCTTTTTAAATTAAATGTTTTAAGAGTTACCACTTTATTCCAATCAAGATGGCTTCAGGTGTGCCATACCTTTGTAACAAGTAGGACTGTTAGCGCGCTAGTTGTTCTTTAGAACACTCTAGGAGGCTGCAGTAGAACACAAAGGAATCAACTGACAGTCTCTGTCCTTGTGAGGAAATATGAATTTTTATGATCAATTGTGTCCCCTATCTTAGACCCCAACGACTCCGTGTACGCGCTACAAGTACATGTATGTTCCCTCCACTTCTAGCTATGAAGACGCAAATACATTTGCGTCCAACGTTAACATGTCCTCTTTCAGATCCACCATGAATGGGTCGAATATTCCGTTCCTAAGTATGCCTTGCCAACGTCTTTATGTGGTGTACTTTACACGTTTTCAGTTCTGGCGAAGTAGGCCCTGAATTCTGCCATCGAGCCTTTTTCCTGCCTTCTGACTCTGAATGCTTCAGCCTGGGCCTGCATCTGAGTCCGTGACCTCTGCCTTACTCCCTGCGCGGCTAACGTGCTTGATTCAGCCTGTTGCCTGCCAAGACTGTATTCAGCCTTCAAGTTATCTGCTCCGCTCCTCGAAAAATACATTCCTGTCTAGTAGTTTCAGTAAACATCCTTCCAGCTGCAGAGCAAAGGGCCCGGCCTCACTGTCTCCGTGCAAGTAATTCATAGCTCCTGTTACCATGGTAGGCCCATGCCCCCTCGCATCTCATGCAGACACGTAGACGCTTATACACGCACTCACAGTCAGTATAGAATAGCCTCTGCCCGAGAGACCTTTCCTTCCAGATAATACAGTTCCTTAAACACGAGATATTAGATACGATTTGGGATTAGGTTGATCTGACATCCCAGACTTCTGTCTCCTCATGTAGGGCTAAATGTCAAGTCCCCTTCACCCTCCAGTTACACGTCAATCACACGTCATGCTGCCTGCGCGCGCATCTCTGCCATGTATTTCTGCTGACACTGCAGGATTCTCTTATGGATCCACCCACTTGTGACATCTTGTTAATGACGTTTCTAGTACACACCTTCATGCACGCCTATTGTAACGCCTTTTTCATTACGTATGTGTATTCTTATCTCTCCTCTCAGCTGTTACGCCTTCTGCATCTGCCTTTACTGTAATGCATTGACTATATATACGAATAACTGTCAATAAAGTATTGTCTGTCAGTCCCTTCCCGAACCTACGTGGTGACGGAATGGTATGCCACCTTGGTTCGAACCAATACCGATTCCTTTTTAAGGAATAAAACCCCTTTCGAAAAACCTCAAATATCACGGATTTTGCCTCTTCTTTTCGATTGAGTTATTCTTATTGTATTTTACCGCATAAATTAAGTATAGGTAATTTAATTTTACCACACTTGTTGGATGTACATGTTTTACTGAGAATGTCAGACTTCATTTTCACATGACTGAGAAAGATAATGTGAATTTACAGAAAATATGCTTTCAGTTTAGCTTATAGATCCCCTTCCAAACCACTGTGGGAAAATCATGAGATATTAGTTTTCTTTCAAACAATATTCATGATATCACAGCAGAAGGTTTTTTCACATGGTAAAATCACCTTAGAACCCACCACAATTCCTAAAACGAGTATGGTACCATCAACAAATGATTTATAATGTAACTAAAGTCCTAAAACCCTCTATTAACTACAATGCTTTTTAATGAGGTGCTATCATGTATATTGGTCCCAAGAGGGCTGCCAACACTTCTTGGATGAAGTGCTGACAGCCAATCAGATCAGATGTGTGGTTAGGCTCCGCCCAGATATACATCTTTTTTTGAACCTAAATTACTCAAAATCCACTGGAGCACATATATTGAGACCTAGCAAAGGCACATCGGGCTAACAGTCCCTACAATTTTGCCAAGTTTCGTGCAAATCCATTCAGCCGTTCGAGCTAAAAGTGAGGCCAACCTCCCTATGGAAATTAACATGGGAAAAACGCGTTTTGGGACCCCCCTTTTTTCTCGGCCCCCCCTTGATGAAACCCCCCCAAATTGTCAGGGGCTGCTCAGAAACAAAATGTTCCATTTTCCTGAAAATTTCAGCCAATTCCGTCCACAAACGCCAAAGTTATTAGACATAGAATTTTCAAAAATCCCATAGAGAAAAAATCCTAACTATATATACCTACTGGCGACCGCCAGTAGGTAATATATATATATATATATATATATATTACCTACTGGCGGTCGCCAGTAGGTAGTTATAGTTAGGATTTTTTTCAATGTTAAATCTCAAAATTCTATTTGGAATAACTTTGGCACCGGTTGACGAATCTGCCTGAAGATTTCCTGAAAATGGCCTCGTCGAGCTCCGGTCCTTCCTTGAAAGTTTGGGGGGGATTCGTCAAGCGGGGGCCGAGATAAAAGGGGGGGTCCCAAAACGCGTTTTCCCCATGTTAATTTCCATAGGGCGGTCGATTTCACTTTTAGCCCGAACGGCTGAATGGATTTACACCAAACTTGGCAAAATTGTAGGGACTGGTAGCCCGATGTGCCTTTGCTATGTCTCAAGATATGTGCTCAAGTGGATTTTGAGTAATTTAGGTTCAAAAAAATATATATATCTATAGCAGCGCACCGGTGCGCGCACCGGAGAGCGCTCCAGGCGCGATACGCGAGGTGCGCATGAAAAGCTGATTGGCTCTCGGGTGTCTGTAAACATTCCAAACAGTCCAGAGCGGTCGCCATCTTGTGTCTCGGTAAAATCGAGACATAAGAGGCGGCTAAAACAAAGTGGGAACTGACCATAAGGCGTCAGGGATAGACCCCTTTGACCCCCTAGGTTTGATGTGGGGGCTATAAAAGGGCCCCGCGGGGCATTTAAAATATTTTTTTTTTTTTCGTTTTGCGCGGGGGAAGCGCACGGTGCGCGCACCAGGTAGCGCACCGGGGAGCGTAAAATGAGGGAAAAAGATGACAGAGTTTTCAAAAAAATGAAGTTTTTATTTAGAAATTGGAGGTAGTTCTAAAAAGAACTTTTTTTTTTCTTCTTTTTGTTGTTTTATATTTTTTTTGTGTTTTTTGAACTTTTTGAACTTTTTTTGGCTTTTCAAAACAGTTTTATATTTTTTTTTGTATTTTTTAGGGGGAGAAACAAAAAAAGGGAATTGAAACTGGCTCAACTGGAGCAAAAAAACAAAAAACCCAAAAAATTATTTCTTTTTGGGGCACTTGTGATTATCACCTGCAAGGACGATGAGCTTAATACTTTGTTCCCCATAGGAGATAAGCTTGCCACAAGCAGTACATTTAATTTTAAATTCAGCAAATCTCGGCTGAATGCAAGGCATCACCTAAGATGTTTCTGGTTGCGAGGAAGTGGGTTGGTTTCTTTGGGAGGGGGTCCTTGATGACTGGGGGAGGTTACTGGCCAGTTCCCGGAACTCTGCTTGAGAGTAGTTGTTTGGATGCTTTCTTGTCATGTGCCGAATCATGGTATAGTTACCAAAAGAATATTTCTTGTTTGGGTTGCCCCGTGAAAGTTCATCATTGCAGATGAGGCAAGTCACCTTGGGAGCATTCACCTTTTTTTTCCCCTCTGGAATTGAAAAAAACTGCCAAATAATGTGTGGTTTGGGTTTATAAGGTGTATTTTCTTCTGGCAGCCATCTTCTTCTCCCCTCCTCCTCTTCCTCTTCCTCCTCCTCCTGTTCTTGACCACCAATATAATTTGGAGCTGGTCCTCTTGGTGGTGGTGGTGGTGGTGGTGGGGCAGATGCACCAGCTGATGCTACTAATGAAGCCATTATTTAGAGCAAAAAAGTAGAGAGAGCAACAAACAGATCTTCCTCAGTCAAAGGACAAAGTCAGAATAAGGAAAAAAGGTGGGGTCTTTCATCATTTAGAAAAAAAAACTGTCCTGAACCAATGAGAAATGTTATTTTCAGGTCACAAGACCAGGGGCTTCATCATTATGAAACTAAAACTGTTATGAACCAATGAAAAGTGTTATTTTCTGCTCACATGACCCGACGCGCTTACGCTACGCGCCCGGAGGCGCGGCCCGGGTCGCGCAGCGTAAGCGCGCCGGAAGTTTACGTTGTGCGATCGTATTCGCTCGAGTACTTCCGGGTGCGCTTACGCCGTGCGTATCACGCGGTCGCGGCTACGCGATACGTCACGATCATGTTTTCGTTTGCGATATTGACGCTTACGAGACGCTCCCCGGAGCGCGCCCGGGGGCGCTTTTCAGAAATACGCTTTTCGGGGCGCACTCCGGGGCGCGCTCCGGGAGCGCTCCCCCCAAAAATTAAAAAAAAAAAAATGGGATAATTGTAGAGACAGGTAGCCCTATTCTGAAGTGGTTTGTAAAAAAATTAACTTTATAAAAATATGTATTGTGCTACATTGGGCTTAATATATGTTAGAGCCAAAATGTAGCCCAAATGTAGCCCAAAGTAGCCCAATGAAGCCCAAAGATGGCCACCAGAGATCAAAAATTGTAAATGTAGCCCAAAATTCAACTAGATGTAGCCCAACTGTAGCCCAATGACAGAATGTACCAGAGTGTTAAAAAGAACAACTAGAGTGCTAACAGTCTTATTTATAAAGTGAAACTTATAGTTAGGAATTAGCATTAAAAAAACCTTTGAAATTCACTGAAAAAAAACCATAGGTTTCACACCAGTTATAGTTAGGAATTAGCATTTAAAAAACCTATTAAATTCACTGAAAAAACCATAGGTTTCACACCAGTTATAGTTAGCTGGAAATTTTACTGATATAAAACCATTGAAATTCCCACGTTATAGTTAGTCGGACTCACTATAACTTGCGCGTGCAATGCACTGCTGATGACATCACATATTACATCACTCATGACATGGTCAGTGACATCACTCATGACATCACTGATGACACCATCCAGTGAATATGTGTCTTTCTGAAAAATAAATATTAGTGAGTTATGTTTAAATATTTAAATACATATATTAGTGTTTCACTTTGTGTATAAGTGGCTACATGTGTTGATAAGTAGCTACATGCGTATGTATATGGGTTATTTGATATTTTTATTAGTATCAGTATGAGTGTCTATATGGTTTGGTGGGGGTATTACTTAGCACATAGATGCATGAGTGACTGACTCTTTGTTTGTATGTGTTTTGAAGACAGCATATGTACAGGACTGTATGGGTGGATGAGTGTCTATATGTGTTTGTTAGTGAGTGAATGACTGTCTCACTAGTGTCTTTATCAGTAACTACATATGTTTTAATCTAGTATATATGAATATTGATGTATATAAGTGAGTATAGGTGAGAGTAAGAGATTGTAAGATTTCCTGTTTAAATAAGTATGTGTTTCTATAAGTGATTGTTTAAGAGAATAAATATGTGTAATTTTCAATAGAAGTAAGGTGGAAGTGTGTGTATAACTCTATATTCAAATAAATGGTTGTTCAATAGTTTATTTGCACGTGTGAATATGTGTGTGAGTAACTTTTGGATGAATGTCGGTGTGTAACAGGATGTATAGGTGTATCTCTTCATATGATGAGTGAGTATATGTATGAGTGACTATATAGAACTGTTGGTGAATGAATGGATGTGTACATAGATAGTGGAAGTACAGAATTGCTTGTTGTAACTGATATAGGTATGTCCATTTTTTAAAAATTTCAGTTTCTATTTTTGAATATGTGTCTCAAGGGTTACTTTACACTGAGAGGAGGTCTGTGACTGTGTCACAAGGATGGTGTCATCAGTGATGTCATGAGTGATGTCACTGACCATGTCATGAGTGATGTAATATGTGATGTCATCAGCAGTGCATTGCACGCGCAAGTTATAGTGAGTCCGACTAACTATAACGTGGGAATTTCAATGGTTTTATATCAGTAAAATTTCCAGCTAACTATAACTGGTGTGAAACCTATGGTTTTTTCAGTGAATTTAATAGGTTTTTTAAATGCTAATTCCTAACTATAACTGGTGTGAAACCTATGGTTTTTTTCAGTGAATATATATATATATATATATATATATATATATATATATATATATATATATATATATATATATATATATATATATATATATTCACTGAAAAAACCAAAGGTTTCACACCAGTTATAGTTAGGAATTAGCATTTAAAAAACCTATTAAATTCACTGAAAAAACCATAGGTTTCACACCAGTTATAGTTAGCTGGAAATTTTACTGATATAAAACCATTGAAATTCCCACGTTATAGTTAGTCGGACTCACTATAACTTGCGCGTGCAATGCACTGCTGATGACATCACATATTACATCACTCATGACATGGTCAGTGACATCACTCATGACATCACTGATGACATCATCCTTGCGACAGAGTGACAGACCTCCTTTCACTATAATGTAACCCTTGAAACACATATTCAAAAATAGAAACTAATATTTTCAAAAAAGTGGATATACCCATACCAGTTACAACAACCAATTCAGTAATACCACCATCTAATACACATCCACTCATGTGTATGTATATGGGTTATTAGATATTTTTATTAGTATCAGTATGAGTGTCTATATGGTTTGGTGGGGGTATTACTTAGCACATAGATGCATGAGTGACTGACTCTTTGTTTGTATGTGTTTTGAAGACAGCATATGTACAGGACTGTATGGGTAGATGAGTGTCTATATGTGTTTGTTAGTGAGTGAATGACTGTCTCACTAGTGTCTTTATCAGTAACTACATATGTTTTAATCTAGTATATATGAATATTGATGTATATAAGTGAGTATATGTGAGAGTAAGAGATTGTAAGAGTTCCTGTTTAAATAAGTATGTGTTTCTATAAGTGATTGTTTAAGAGAATAAATATGTGTAATTTTAAATAGAAGTAAGGTGGAAGTGTGTGTATAACTCTATATTCAAATAAATGGATGTTCAATAGTTTATTTGCACGTGTGAATATGTGTGTGAGTAACTTTTGGATGAATGTCGGTGTGTAACAGGATGTATAGGTGTATCACTTCATATGATGAGTGAGTATATGTATGAGTGACTATATAGAACTGTTGGTGAATGAGTGGATGTGTATATAGATAGTGGAATTACTGAATTGCTTGTTGTAACTGATATAGGTATCTCCATTTTATTAAAAATTTCAGTTTCTATTTTTGAATATGTGTCTCAAGGGTTACATTATAGTGAAAGGAGGTCTGTCACTATGTCACAAGGATGGTGTCATGAGTGATGTCACTGACCATGTCATGAGTGATGTAATATGTGATGTCATCAGCAGTGCATTGCACGCGCAAGTTATAGTGAGTCCGACTAACTATAACGTGGGAATTTCAATGGTTTTATATCAGTAAAATTTCCAGCTAACTATAACTGGTGTGAAACCTATGGTTTTTTCAGTGAATTTAATAGGTTTTTTAAATGCTAATTCCTAACTATAACTGGTGTGAAACCTTTGGTTTTTTCAGTGAATTTCATAGGTTTTTTTAATGCTAATTCCTAACTTTTTATACAGACTCATACCTATGTGTTTTTTAGTGAATTGCTAAAGTATGTTTTTGTAAAAATGAACACTATAATGTATATTGAGATAATATTTTTAATTTAAAATATTTTTTTTTATATTTCGCTTTCGGTGCGCGCACCGGTGCGCGTACCGTCAGCGCACTAACAAAAAAAAAGAAAAAAAAATGAAGGAGGGACTGTGTAATAGATAGTAAGACAGATAAAAAGTGTAAAAGGAAGTAACTGAGAAAAGAAAAATGAATAAGGGAGCAAAAGAAAGAAGAAATAGGAAGAAGACTAAAGCAGAGGTTAAGGGAGATTGTAAATGGATGTTGAAAGTAAAAAGAAGGACAGTTAAGTATGGGAATGTCAGGTAGTGACGGAATCAGAGGAAAAGAATAGCAGTGATTGAGGGAAAGTAAATATCAGTGAATATAAGTAAAAAGGGGTGAAAGAGGGTACATGTAAGTGAATAAGGGTAACACATGGGGAGTAATAGAGACAAACAAGAGAGAGAGTAAAAGAAGGACTGTCACAAAGGGACTAAGTGAACCAGTAAAAAAGGTAAGTGAAGGAGTGTGCATAGGCAGAAGTACTGAAAGAAATTGAATGTGGTCGGAAGTAAACATGGAACAAAAGAATAAGTGAGGGAAGCAAAGTAAGGAAATAGGGGTGCGGTAGGGTGACAGAAAAATAGTGAAAATAAAACAAAAGGTGATAACAAAAAAGATTTTGTAAACACACTTACCATATAATCAATGCAAACTTGTATCTATGAAAGATAAAAGAAAAAACACGTTATAATTTCTTAAAAATATATAATAAAATAGAAACAACAGTTCATGAGGTTTAAAAATCTACAAAAGTTTACTAAGAAATGATGCAATAGTGAAGGATACAAAAACAGAAAGAAAGTAATGTAGAAAGAGAAAAAAAAAGGAAAAAGAAATAGAAAGAGAACAAATTCCTAAAGGTAAATAAGATACTAAAAGAATGTAAGATATCAAATCAAAATCAGTAAAGATAAGAAAATAAAAGAAAAATGAGTGAAAAGGAGAGAAGTCTGATTGAGAAACTATAAATAAAAAAGAGGAATAGAAGATGATTGAGAGTGAGTGAAGTAAAGTAACAGAGTGAAGGGATGAAAGGAATGAAGTTAGTATAGAACGATGGATAAAACAGGAGTGAGAGAGTAAGTACACAGAAAGACAAAAGGAAGAACTAAGTGAACTACAGTACAATGGATGCGAAAGAAAAAAAAAGGAGAAAAAGAAAGAGAGGGTTAGGAAACTAAAGCAGTGGTACTGTGAGAATATGAAAAAGATAAAAAGTGGTGGAAGGAACAGAGGAAATGCAGACAGTTCCTATTAGATTAAGAAGTTGTGAATGAAGTGCACTAAAGAAACAGCGATGAAAAAAGAGTGTAAATTAGTAAAGAGAGGTAAATAAGGGTGAAAAAGAAAATGAGTATAAGACAATGTGAACACAATATAAATTACACAATGCAAACTACACAATAACTTCTACAATATGTTACATTATTTATTTTTGCTGTTCTCAGAATATATTGAATTTCACTTAAATTAGTGAGATCAAAGTCTTCATCATATAACAGCGGGAAAAAAAAAACACAATCTAAAAGATTGTGTTTAAAAAAACCCATTCAAACATACATCTCATATAAGTACACTAATCTTTGATTCACTTACTTTTCCGTGAGACCAAATTGCAGATAGTGAAGGTCCTTTTGGTGGAAAAAAGTCTGCTGTGCTCTATAACTTCCATTTCATCGACTTCCTATGAAAAAAGATCTAACAACATCATATGTTACACTTTCCTCACGGCCAATTTGTGTCAGATATATCAGTATTTTTTACTTTGAGATCCACTTAAAGTATCTACATGAGATTGCAGATAGTGAAGGTCCTTTTGGTGAAAAAAAGTCTGCTGTGCTCTATAACTTCGATTTCATCAACTTCTAACAACATCATATCTTACATTTTCCTCACGGCCAATTTGTGTCAGATATATCAGTATTTTTTACTTTGAGATCCACTTAAAGTATCTACATGAGATAAATAATTTCAAATATTAGATTAACTAACTAACTAACTAACTTTTATTAACTATTCCCGTCTTCAAAGGCCAATTCCCTTTACTAAAACTTTGGTTTTAAAAACACTAGATAAGAATTTGTAGAGTCATAAGGCAAACGTTGTTTATAAGTTAAATGAGAATCATTGCAGTAACTCCATCCATTTTCAGATTTTAAGTAGCATGTATAATGTCCTGAGGTGGTCGAAGATCCATCATGATAAATAATAGCTTCAGTTGTAAAGGTCCTTCCAGAAATTGATAACTGAGAAGCCACAAAATTTTTGATAGAAGTTGTCAATTTAGTTCCATCAGGTCTACATCGTTGGAAAACTAAAATAATATACTGCCCATACCTTTGTATAAATAATGTGGACAGCATTGTACAGTTACATTGGGTACACACCATATTATGATCTGCTGCTTTAACTAGATTTTTAAAAGACACTGATTTACAGTCTGGTAAAGTCAAATATATAAATCTTTCAGTGTCTATTGTAGTAGTACTTGATAAACTACAATTGTGGCAGTCATGCTGCCATTGATAAGAAAGACTGAAAAGATTATCTACATCTACACCTTCATCTTCCAAAACACCAAACATATACATTAAAAATTCCTGACAATCCTGCTGAATGTTCTGTGAAAATTTATCTTGACCAGAACACAAATCTAAAATATTTCGAATTTCTGTTACACTTTCTATTTGTGCTGTAACACTGCTACATTTCTGAAACACAGAATTCAATAAACCACACAATCTTTGATCCCGATTTTCAACAATCTGTTCTTGTAAACTTTTAAGAAAAAAAACAACATTAACCACTACATTAGCATAGCAGTTGACACCAGAACTGTTTTCAAACTGAAATCCAACAACATTTTCTCCACAATTCTTTTTCTTCCTGTTTTCAATTACAGTTTTCTCTACTTTTTGTCTTTTTGCAACTACCTCACTACAATTATCCTCATTTCTTCTTTTTCGGCCTACCACACGTTTTTCAAACAGAGGATATTGAGGCAAATGTGGAGCATACTCTCTTCTTAACCTATTGTATTCTTTAACACAATCTAGATCGGCAGAAATCTTTGTCTCATCACACGCAATCAAGTACAATCCTGATAAAGTTCTGACTCGAGATAATGCCACATATGCCATACCCTCTTTAAACACAGATCTTCCAATGTTCACCAATGCACTATCTACACTTAAACCTTGAGATTTATGAATTGTCACTGCATACGCCAAACAAACAGGAAACTGTTTTCGGCGAACATATAAGTCTTTTACAAGTAAAAATCTAGCAGAACAACGACTTATTTGTTGTACTTGTTCAATGCCATCAAATTTTATTTTTAAAAATTCAATTCCATCTCTATTTCTGTAATTCACAAAATCAACAACATAACCCATTGCTCCATTTACCAGACCGCTTTCAACATTTAAATTCCTTCTCAAAATGATACGACAATTTAAACACACATTCAGAGTCTTTTCAAAACCAGCTGTTTTTGAAATACTTTTCTCCAATGAATGCAATTTAGTTTTCAAATTTTCTGACAAAACAATTGTTGCACCCATATGCTCTATTTTATCTATTGCTTCCAGTTTCACAATCTCTTCATTTTCTAAGTCTAACATTTTTTGATTGAAGATGGAACATTCTTGCAGAGTTGGCATCAAACATATCCCAGATTTCTTCTCAGTCATTTTTTTAAAAATATTCTCTGGAAGAATGTTTTCATTTGCATACAAATTTGAAATTAATCGACTATGCAAAGCTTTTTTCCCTTTCTCAGTCATTTTTCCAATTCTTACATCTTGTAGAATATTTTTATAATCTTCATCCTTGGCCTGTCGCATATTTTGAAGCAGTTCAGCATATTTAAAATTTAGCCATATATTAACATTTCCAATGCTTCCAAGGGACTTCCTGGTATCTTCATGCGTGAGCATTTTAAACACTGGTTGTCCTTTTACTGGAGTCAACTGCAATAGATCTCCAAAAACAATAATGTGTTTTCCTCCAAATAACACATCATAGTCTGTTTTAAGAATTTCTTGCATTCTCAAATGCACAAAAGCAAGCATTAGATTTGAGACCATGCTTACTTCATCTATGATAAGAAGTTTCATTTTCTTCAAGACTCTTGAAACTTCAGAACACGCATCTCCAGATAGCTTGTTGTAATGCAATTTATTATCATGTTCAACTGGCAGCATCAATAAACGATGTAGAGTAATCCCTTTAATGTTATGTGCTGCCAGACCAGTTGGAGCAGTTACAACACAAGACAGTGGTGAATCAGTCCTTTTCTGCAGATAACTTGCAACGGCTTTAATTAGAAAACTTTTTCCTGTCCCCGCTTCTCCACTTACATACAGTCGGACAGGGTCAAATAATATACATGAGCACTCTTTTTTCTCATGTCTGAATCCATGTTCAATCTGCTCTGTGACTTCATCATATATCTTTTTCTGCTCAATGTTTAGTTGCGTTACCAAATCTTCTAAGTTAACTCCATCCTCTTGAGCTTGTTCCATAGCTCTTTCCACCTCATCCATGGCAGTGGCAGCTTCATTTTGGATAATTGGTCCTCCTAGTGGATCCTGGCTCAATGAAGTAGAACTCTGACTATCTTGAGAACTGTTTCTAGCTATCTCTTCAGCAATTGTGGTTTCTTGCTCCATTTCTTCATTCAACATTTGCAGATAATTTAGAAAAATAGGACATTCTATGGTATCCTTAGTTGCATTAAAAGAGTCTTCATAACAGAGAAAATCTCCAAGTAGTTCCTCTTCTGTACGCCATGGCTTAAAGAGTTGCAAAAGAGCTAAATAGTAAAATTCTCTTTTGTCTGGAACTTCACAACTCAATTTTCGATGATTAATCAAATGGCCTTTTTTCTGCTTCACTAGACATCCTTCATAGCCAATGAGTGCATATTTTCCATTATTGATATCTTCTGTGATGTTCCTCTTATAACTGTAGTTTTGAAGAACTTCATACAAACATGTGTTCTCAAGGTGAGTACTTCTATTTGGATAGTATGTATCCAACATATTTGTCTTCAAAATATCTGTACTGTTTGGTTCTTTTTCCGCCAAATATTCAATTTCTTGTACAGATTTCAAAACTCGGTTTCGTGTTGCAGCAAGACCAAGACTCACCCAAATGATTGTTCTTGATTTGGCATAGAGACTTGCTGATGATAACCGATCAGAACATTCATATGCTCCAATTTCTCGATGCGACAACATCTTCAGACTGAAACTGTATAATTTCTTGCTTAGACTCTTTTCATGTGAAATGTCCTCCCACATTTCCTTCAGTTCTGTCTTTTCTTTTTTGGTGATGTAAGATGTCACATATCGAGCCACAGCAATAGAGTTGTCAGCAACGAACTGAATATCCATGTTAGCATTCCACATGGACAAAATCACTGGGTTGTAATCGTTGATGTACTTAGATTCTTCATTTCTTTTCAAATTATATGTGTTTTTGGGAGATTTTCTCGTCACAGTATGTCGTAGAGATGACATCAAATTATTTACTCTTCCTTTAGAAATCACTGGTCGAGGAAATGCAAAACGACATTTCGTGTAGTACTTTTCCTTGTTTTTAAATTTTCGACGACAGTACTTTCCACAACGATGAGATTGAAAACGTAAAACTTGTTGCCTTAAATTGTTTTCTTCAGTAGATTTTGGAACAGCACATGTTGAATACTCTTCAATGAAACTCATCACTGTTTCATCTGAATCTGATCCAAATTTGGGTGCATCTTTAATCCACAACAACATATGTATATGAGGAGCACCTCTCGCTTGATATTCCTTCCTCCAAAAGAAATCCAAAACCTCTCCAAGGGGAGGATTTTTTTTGTTGGTAATAAAAGACATCATAGCTTCAAATCTATGATTAAAATATCTGCAAACATTCACTGGATCTAAAGAACACAGTTCTCCTGGTGTTTTCAATTCTATATTTGGTATGTTTTCATTTGCCTCTCGTAGAAATTGAAGTAAATCGTCCCAGGCATACTCAGCACAGCTAAGAGTGAGGAACCATGTAGGAGTTCCTAAGTTTCTTAGCATACATTTCAATTCTCCATGACGACGAAACCAATACTCGTTGGTTCCACGTTGACATGCCATGAGATTGATTAGCTGAGATTCCAAAATACTGTCTTGCAGATTAACTTTCTCCATAAAGTCCCTTGCACATACATTTTGCAAATGAGGTCCACTTTTTAATATATGATTAACTGCATAAGAAAGCCCAGACAAATCACTTTCAAACAGTAGATGAAATAAATATGGAATGCATTGACGAAACCTTGGATCTTCTGCATATAATCTTAGAGTCCGGTATTCAGCTGCAGGAATTTGAACTGGTCGATCATCATATCGTCCACCACAACCTGTTGGAAATAATTGTGGAAAACAACGAGCTTCCAAACTTTCTTCCCATACACTAATGGGACTTCCTTTTGCTGCCTTCATTTGAAACAAGTCAATTGCATTTCCCATTACTTCTTTGGAATGCAAAGGATGAACAGTATAATGTTCATATATTTCTTCAGTTCTAGACACATCAACTTTTTCAATTTGACCAACTGAAGAATCACTATCTTCTTCTGTAGCTGTTTCCTCTACTCCAACACTTACATGTTTGTAGTACTCATTGTTTTTAACTAAATACAACGTTGCCTTCTTGACTTTTTTAACATCCACTAAATCTTGCCAAATTTTCTTACTCTTTGTTGGAACCCCATTAACTAGAATAACTAAAGGATCTTCTTCTACTCTTTCTACACCAATTGTATTAATATTTTTCTTTACATCTAGAGGCAAATAAACAACTCTTCCCTTTAATCCTCTCAGTAAATCTGATGGAGGCAATTTCCCTGTCTTAGGCTCCATGCGAACAATAGCCTGAAAAGGATGGACACATTGAATCAAAATAGATTCATAAGTATTTAGATCCATCAATTCAGAAGGAATATCTATCAACTGAAGATTATTATAAACTGCTCTTGCAGGCATTCTATTTTCATTTAATTTTTTCAAACAATAAGTGCAAATACGCTGATCCAAACTCAAATCAAAAGAATTCTCCACCAACAAATAACTTACAAAATCCTCCCATTCACTATTATTTTCCAATTCACTTTTTGCATATAAATCAACTAACCTAGTCTGAATTTTATAATGAGTCCGTCGACAACACACACAAGTTACATTAGGCCTCTCACTTGATTTCACCTTAAACTTGATAATTTCCTCATCAAACTTTTCAATACTTGAAATTTGTCCATTATCTTCTGCATTACCATCCATTACTATATCTATTTCTACACTGTCCTCTTTGTTCCCAAAATAACAAAACTCAATTTCTTCACAAATAGTCTTCACATCCACTTCAGATCCATGCAAAAGAGCACTATTTAACTGTTTAAGCTTAAGTGCAGGACTTTTTGCATAATACAACTTCCTCACTAATTTCCTTACGTTATTATGATGCACTGCTAACATCCTAAAATGATGAAAAACACTCCGACAAACTTTTCTAGAAAGACATGCTAGTGAATGCCCTTGCAAACCTGTGCTTTCTCTCACTCTGCAAGGATCTAACTCTTGCAGGATCTTCATTTTTTGTTTGAGACTTTTTTTACTATATGTACGTAAGAAATTTCGAAGCAAATCAATTGATTCCTGTCGCACACTACAAATACTACTGCATTTCCATGTGTACACTGGACCCTTAGTACGTCTCCCTAAAACTTCATCAGCTAAGACCTCTTCTGCATCTCTAGATACAAGTTTCTCTTTTTCCATCACACAACTATCTTTCACCTCATATGCACGACCACTGGTGTCAACTGCATGCACCAAATCATTTTCCTGAAAGTAACTCTCCTCATTAAAAAAAGGCTCAGAACTTGAACTATGCATCCATTCACCAGAAAATACTTCACAAAAATTACTCCGATTAATAATTCTTTTCCATCTACTGTTCGATTTGAAAACATCCATTGCCTTATTAAGTATCCTAATTCTATTGATTATTAAAATAAATAATTTTTTCTTAACTTCAAAAGCCTGATCAACAATCTTTTCTACACTTTTCTTTTTCTTGTAAAAAGCAGCTTTTAGTTTACTTTTCTTTTCATTTTTTAGCAAATTTAAAACTACCCTATTGCGAAACATTCGCCTACGAATGTCCCTAAAAACATTTACCCTTCTATTGCTAACCATTCTCTTCTCTCCTGGTCCAATGGAAACATTTTTTGTGGGCTTCTCTTTCCTTTTTAGATTTGTTGACTTTTTCTGTATATTCACATTAGCAATTTCATTTTTTTTCCTACGACATATGTTGCGAAGAAAAGACTTAATTGGCTTACCAGAAGCTTTTCTGGTGTTTTTTGAAGTAGTTGTTGAAGAGGATTCCATAAACTCTGTTGTTGATGTTCTCCTTTTCCGTATGGTATTTTTGATATTTCTTTGCCTTGAAGGCATTTTTGCTTCCTTTTCAGAAGTTGATTTGAATCTGTTGTTCTGTTAAAAAAACACATGAAAGACCACTATTAGCAAACAACAAAGTAATGTTAAAAAGCAAACAATATAAACAATAAATTGCAACATATTTAAGTTTATACAATAGCAACACATGGCTTTATTTTTAAAGGCCTTGCGCCACCAGTGCGTCACTTATTACCCATGTTTAAAGTCAAGCATCAGCTGCACATGGCATTCATAAATAAGGGCCAAATGCAAATACCAATCAATTGCACCCAAAAATCGATTTTTCAATAACATGTAAGAAACACTGCGCAAAACCTAAGTACAACCACTCAATATCATCAAACAAAGTCAGGGTCTGATTTATAAAGGCCTTGCGCCACCAGTGCGTCACTTATTACCCATGTTTAAAGTTTTGCATCGGCTGCACATGGCAATCATAAATAAGGGCCAAATACATATACCAATCAATTGCACCCAAAAATCGATTTTTGAATAACATGTAAGAAACACTGTGCAGAACCTATGTACAACCAATCAATATCATCAAACAAAGTCAGGGCCTTATTTATGAAAGCCTTGCGCCACCAGTGTGTCACTTATTACCCATGTTTAAAGTCATGCATCAGTTGCACATGGCAATCATAAATAAGGGCCAAATACATATACCAATCAATTGCACCCAAAAATCGATTTTTCAATAACATGTAAGAAACACGGCGCAGAACCTATGTACAACCAATCAATATCATCAAACAAAGTCAGGGCCTTATTTATGAAAGCCTTGCGCCACCAGTGCGTCACTTATTACCCATGTTTAAAGTCATGCATCAGCTGCACATGGCAATCATAAATAAGGGCCAAATACATATACCAATCAATTGCACCCAAAAATCGATTTTTCAATAACATGTAAGAAACACGGCGCAGAACCTAAGTACAACCACTCAATATCATCAAACAAAGTCAGGGCCTTATTTATGAAAGCCTTGCGCCACCAGTGGGTCACTTATTACCCATGTTTAAAATCATGCATCAGTTGCACATGGCAATCATAAATAAGGGCCAAATACATATACCAATCAATTGCACCCAAAAATCGATTTTTCAATAACATGTAAGAAACACGGCGCTGAACCTAAGTACAACCACTCAATATCATCAAACAAAGTCAGGGCCTTATTTATGAAAGCCTTGCGCCACCAGTGCGTCAATTATTACCCATGTTTAGAGTCATGCATCAGTTGCACATGGCAATCATAAATAAGGGCAAAATACATATACCAATCAATTGCACCCAAAAATCGATTTTTGAATAACATGTAAGAAACACTGCGCAGAACCTATGTACAACCAATCAATATCATCAAACAAAGTCAGGGCCTTATTTATGAAAGCCTTGCGCCACCAGTGCGTCACGTATTACCCATGTTTAAAGTCATGCATCAGCTGCACATGGCAATCATAAATTAGGGCAAAATACATATACCAATCAATTGCACCCAAAAATCGATTTTTGAATAACATGTAAGAAACACTGCGCAGAACCTATGTACAACCAATCAATATCATCAAACAAAGTCAGGGCCTTATTTATGAAAGCCTTGCGCCACCAGTGCGTCACTTATTACCCATGTTTAAAGTCATGCATCAGCTGCACATGGCAATCATAAATAAGGGCCAAATACATATACCAATCAATTGCACCCAAAAATCGATTTTTCAATAACATGTAAGAAACACTGCGCAAAACCTAAGTACAACCACTCAATATCATCAAACAAAGTCAGGGCCTTATTTATGAAAGCCTTGCGCCAACAGTGCGTCACGTATTACCCATGTTTAAAGTCATGCATCAGCTGCACATGGCAATCATAAATAAGGGCCAAATACATATACCAATCAATTGCACCCAAAAATCGATTTTTGAATAACATGTAAGAAACACTGCGCAGAACCTATGTACAACCACTCAATATCATCAAACAAAGTCAGGGCCTTATTTATGAAAGCCTTGCGCCACCAGTGCGTCACTTATTACCCATGTTTAAAGTCATGCATCAGTTGCACATGGCAATCATAAATTAGGGCAAAATACATATACCAATCAATTGCACCCAAAAATCGATTTTTCAATAACATGTAAGAAACACTGCGCAGAACCTATGTACAACCAATCAATATCATCAAACAAAGTCAGAGCCTTATTTATGAAAGCCTTGCGCCACCAGTGCGTCACTTATTACCCATGTTTAAAGTCATGCATCAGCTGCACATGGCAATCATAAATAAGGGCCAAATACATATACCAATCAATTGCACCCAAAAATCGATTTTTGAATAACATGTAAGGAACACTGCACAGAACCTAAGTACAACCACTCAATATCATCAAACAAAGTCAGGCCTTATTTATGAAAGCCTTGCGCCACCAGTGCGTCACTTATTACCCATGTTTAAAGTCATGCATCAGTTGCACATGGCAATCATAAATAAGGGCCAAATACATATACCAATCAATTGCACCCAAAAATCGATTTTTGAATAACATGTAAGGAACACTGCACAGAACCTAAGTACAACCACTCAATATCATCAAACAAAGTCAGGCCTTATTTATGAAAGCCTTGCGCCACCAGTGCGTCACGTATTACCCATGTTTAAAGTCATGCATCAGCTGCACATGGCAATCATAAATTAGGGCAAAATACATATACCAATCAATTGCACCCAAAAATCGATTTTTGAATAACATGTAAGGAACACTGCACAGAACCTAAGTACAACCACTCAATATCATCAAACAAAGTCAGGCCTTATTTATGAAAGCCTTGCGCCACCAGTGCGTCACTTATTACCCATGTTTAAAGTCATGCATCAGTTGCACATGGCAATCATAAATAAGGGCCAAATACATATACCAATCAATTGCACCCAAAAATCGATTTTTGAATAACATGTAAGAAACACTGCGCAAAACCTAAGTACAACCACTCAATATCATCAAACAAAGTCAGGGCCTTATTTATGAAAGCCTTGCGCCACCAGTGCGTCACTTATTACCCATGTTTAAAATCATGCATCAGTTTCACATGGCAATCATAAATAAGGGCCAAATACATATACCAATCAATTGCACCCAAAAATCGATTTTTGAATAACATGTAAGGAACACTGCACAGAACCTAAGTACAACCACTCAATATCATCAAACAAAGTCAGGCCTTATTTATGAAAGCCTTGCGCCACCAGTGCGTCACTTATTACCCATGTTTAAAGTCATGCATCAGTTGCACATGGCAATCATAAATAAGGGCCAAATACATATACCAATCAATTGCACCCAAAAATCGATTTTTGAATAACATGTAAGGAACACTGCACAGAACCTATGTACAACCAATCAATATCATCAAACAAAGTCAGAGCCTTATTTATGAAAGCCTTGCGCCACCAGTGCGTCACTTATTACCCATGTTTAAAGTCATGCATCAGCTGCACATGGCAATCATAAATAAGGGCCAAATACATATACCAATCAATTGCACCCAAAAATCGATTTTTGAATAACATGTAAGGAACACTGCACAGAACCTAAGTACAACCACTCAATATCATCAAACAAAGTCAGGCCTTATTTATGAAAGCCTTGCGCCACCAGTGCGTCACTTATTACCCATGTTTAAAGTCATGCATCAGTTGCACATGGCAATCATAAATTAGGGCAAAATACATATACTAATCAATTGCACCCAAAAATCGATTTTTCAATAACATGTAAGAAACACGGCGCAGAACCTAAGTACAACCAATCAATATCATCAAACAAAGTCAGGGCCTTATTTATGAAAGCCTTGCGCCACCAGTGCGTCACTTATTACCCATGTTTAAAATCATGCATCAGTTTCACATGGCAATCATAAATAAGGGCCAAATACATATACCAATCAATTGCACCCAAAAATCGATTTTTGAATAACATGTAAGGAACACTGCACAGAACCTAAGTACAACCACTCAATATCATCAAACAAAGTCAGGGCCTTATTTATGAAAGCCTTGCGCCACCAGTGCGTCACTTATTACCCATGTTTAAAGTCATGCATCAGCTGCACATGGCATTCATAAATAAGGGCCAAATACATATACCAATCAATTGCACCCAAAAATCGATTTTTCAATAACATGTAAGAAACACTGCACAGAACCTAACTACAACCACTCAATATCATCAAACAAAGTCAGGGCCTCATTTATAAAAGCCTGGCGCCACCAGTGCATCACTTATTACCCATGTTTAAAGTCATGCATCAACTGCACATGGCAATCATAAAAAAGGCCAAATAAAAATACCATTCATTTGCACCCAAAATCGATTTTTAAATAACATGTAAAAAACACTGCGCAGGACTTATATACTAACATACAATTTCACTTCTAAAACATAACTATCTGCTTCCAAATATTCTCCATAGAGAAAATAAATCTCTATCTAAATTAAATGAATCATTACTTACCTTTAGAAATGCTTTTGGAGATTGAAAACAGTGTCAGACACACACACCAATTTTTCTTTAGCAGAGGAGAAGGTGTGCTCTCAATACACTGAAACCAAGACTGGCATAGAAAATCTCTATCTTTGTACACATATGCCTTAATTCAACCAATGAAAACTCTTCCCTCACTATTTTCAAACCAACACCCATCCCCCTCTCAAACCTTTCTATCTGTTACCATAGCAACTCCCTCCTAACTGAACTGTAAGGTTCAAAAGTTTATCTTACAATGTTGCAAATTAACTCAGCAAGGATGTTTGACCTGTCAATACAGCAGCCTATACAGGGTATTTTTGCTTTTGGTGACTTTTTTTAAACCATTCAAATTGCTTCTTTCACACAACATAACCATACACCCTAACTTTCAGTTTTCAACTATCTGAATCCACCAATCATTGCTAGTGATTCAAGAGCACAGAAACTCCACAATTATTTTTTTGTGAACTCCTACTGTTCCAACTGCCATTTCATTCCCACACTTCATCTGACTGGACCAGAACCTTCTCACATCATGTACTCTGTTTGGGTTATTGGACATAGCTACATCCACTGGGCTCAAAGGTATGCAGCTAGCAGAAATTTTCATAACCTTGATTTATCAAATGTGGAAATCAAGTGGATTGGCCACAGAGGATTAAAATGTCACCAATTGATACCATTGGTGAAAACCTTTTTGCATCTGCCAGAACCTGACCTTATAATTGTGCACTGTGGTGGAAACGATCTAGGCACATTAACTGGGGTAGGTCTGGAAATGCTATTAAAGGACACCTTTCATCAATTGATGATACTTTTTCCCCACACTGCCTTGGTATATTCCAATATATGCCAAAGACAGAAATGGAACTGGTCCAACCAATTTGGTCCACAATTTGAGAAAGCACGGAAACATGTAAATAAATCTGTTTCTGCTTACATGAGAGACTATGGAATGGGTTCATTATACAATAATAACTTGCGTTACAACATGCAAGACATCTACAGAGGAGATGGAGTGCACTTCTCAGATGAGGGGAATAGAATATTCCTCCTGAATTTAAGAATGTGTATTGGAACCTACTTGTAGGTACCTAAATCAACCACAGAACCCAAAAGCTCTTTTCAGAGCTACCCTAACTCTGATCATTCAAAGCGTTTATTTTTTTCTAACTTTTTTCACTATTTTTCACCAAAGTACGCTTTCGGGTACGCTTAAAGGTGCGCGCACCAGGCGCTACCCCCGCGAAAAATTAAAGAATTTTTTTTTTTTTTTTTACGTTTATGAGCCTCCTAAGCCCCCCTCAGAAAACCTAGAGGGTCAAGAAGTCTCTACAGTTCCCCCTTCTATCCATTCCGAACATTGTTTACCCTCCATCTTGTGTCTCGATTGTTCCGAAACACAAAATGGAGGACTCCCGTAACGCTGCCAGTGCGCGTAAAGGAGCGCGCACCCCTAAGCGCTCGTTAAAAAAAGGTGGGAAAGTAATTTACGGAAAACCCAATGGAGACACTTTCATCAAATATAGAATACGCCCTACTACATAGCAGTCCCTACCATTTGCCCAAATTTGGTGAAATTCCATTGAGACATTTAGGCTACAGGCCTGTCTAAATATCCTGAGGTAAATTACATGACAAAAACACACTTGTAATGTTAGAATTTACAACCAATTAAAAAGTATCTCTCATTTTCTACGATTATTTCCTGACGTTTGATTGGTTAAGTACAACAATATATATAAAAGAAGAGAGGGAAACACAGCCATTTTGACTACTGCTTCCTGAAGTACACTTGAAAACAAATTTCACTGACAACTTCAACTAATTTCTCTAAGGTAACTTCTAATTATGGAAGTATATTGTACACGTTAAGTTTATTTCTTAAAAAATATTCTGTTAGTGATATGCTATCCCTCTTTAATAGTTAGAGATAGAGATAGACTTCTCTGTAATAGTTATGGATTGAGTTAGGCTTCTCTGGTATACTAGCTCTACTAATATAGTTAATTTATATGCAATTTTCAGAAAGAAAATGGAAGGAGAAAATAAGGCAAATGATACTTCTATCAAAGTAAAGGTGGAAAAACCAGAAGATGAAAAAAAAGAAGTTGATTTCATGGATGACTCTTTGGATGAACAGTTTATAGAATGTTTGGAAGAAATTGAATCATGTACATATAATTATGAGGAAATTCCGGACAATATTATGTTAGAAATTTTATTAAATTATGAAAAAGAATCAGAGGAATAAATTTATCTTTAATAATTTCAATTGTTTCAGACAATATTCTTTTTTATATGTAATTCATGAAGTATTACCAAAAATGTTTAAAATATAAAGTGAGACTTATAGTATACTGTTCAACTATTTTTCTGTTACATAGTAAGTTTACTCATAGTTACTACCTTTCTCCCACTATATTATCTCATATGAATATTTTACACCTCATTTTCATAAGTGAACAGGATAGACTACTCATGATCCCCTAGAAATTCTCAGGGAGTGCTTAAAAGATCTGTTTCTCCTTTCCAGACAGACTATATTATGAATTCCATATACCACAAAAAATACAATAACAACATGCAAGATGTCTACAAAGAAGATGGTGAACATTAAATTTAAGTCTCTTCATTAGTACCTACATGTAGGTACTTACATAAAATAAAAAAATAAAAAAAAAAACAATTCATAAACATACAATTTTTGAAGTGATTATTTTTCCATAGTACCCTCCTCGATACGCTCCCCGGTGCGCGCACCAGGCGCTTCCCCCGCGAAAATCGAAAAAAAAAAAAAAAAATTTGAGGCCCCGCGGGGCCCTTTAATGGCCCCCATATCAAACCTAGGGGGTCAGGGGGGGTCTACCCTGCCCCCTTATGGTCAATTCCACCCTTTGTTTTTGCCACCTCTTATGACTAGATTTTACCGATAGACAAGATGGCGGCCGCTCCGGACTGTTTAGAATGTTTACAGACAACTGAGAGCCAATCAGCTTTCTGCGCGCAAGTCGCGTGTCGCGCCGGGAGCGCTCACCGGTGCGCGCACCGGAGAGCGCCTATAGATATATATATTTTTTTGAACGTTAATTTCTCAAAATCCACTGAAGCACATATCTTGAGACATAGCAAAGGCACATCGGGCTACCAGTCCCTACAATTTTGCCAAGTTTGGTGGAAATCCATTCAGCCGTTCGAGCTAAAAGTGAAATCGACCGCCCTATGGAAATTAACATGGGGAAAACGCGTTTTGGGACCCCCCTTTTATCTCGGCCCCCGCTTGACGAATCCCCCCCAAACTTTCAGGGAAGGACCGGACCGCCATGAGACCATTTTCCTGAAAATTTCAGGCAGATTCGTCAACCGGCGCCAAAGTTATTCAAAATAGAATGTTGAGATTTAACATTGAAAATTATCCTAACTATAACTACCTACTGGCGACCGCCAGTAGGTAATATATATTCACTGAAAAAACCATTGGTTATAGACCATATATAGTTAGGGATTAGCATTTACAAAACCTTAATTTACTTGCACAAAACCATAGAAATTCGCATATATAGTTAGTTGCAATAACTATATATCACGCACCCGCAATCCACTGCTGATGATGTCACATATTAGATCATTCATGACATGGTCAGTGACATCACTGATGACATCACTGATGACATCTCAAATGACATCACTGATGACATCTCAAATGACATCACTGATGACATCACTGATGACAACATCCAGTGACTGTATGTTTCTGTAAAGTTAAAATATGTCTTACATATTGAAGAATAAGTGGATGTATAAGTGTTTGGATGAAGGATTTAGTAGGTGCATGACTGACTGTATGAGAGAATGATTAAATGTGTCTCACTGAGTGCATGGGTTAGTGACTAAACTGTCTTAATTTGTGCATCATTATTTCTGTAGTTCTGTAAACTGCTGCATGTGTTGATCAGTAGCTATATGAGTAACTATATGGGTTATTGATTGGTTGCCCAAATATTTGTATGGGAGAGTGAATGTGTGTGTGTGGGGGTGGCTGGGAGGTATGTGACTCTGTGCATAGATGTGTGAGCAGTTGATTGAGTAGATGTATGGGTTCAAAAGTGCATGTGGAAACAGCTGTATGGGCGGTTGACTATCTGCATGAGTGTATTAGTGAGTGATTGGATTTCTCAGTGCTACATGTCAAAGTAAGTACATATGTAAAACACAGTACATGCAAGAGTTGACATATATAAATAACTGTGCATAAGAGCCAGTGAATGTGTGAGTGGCTGTATGGATCATTGTGAACTTGTATCAGTGATTGTATAAGAGAGTAAATATGTGTTAGTATATGTTTGATTAAGTAAGGTGTGTATAACTGTATAGTTGAGGAAATGGAGGTGTGATTGATTCTTTGCATGACTGACTAGGTGTGTGAGTAACTCCATGGATGAGTGACAGTCTGTGAGTGTCTGTTTACACTGATTGTATCTAAGGTTATATTAGAGTCTGAAGAGGTTCATCGTATTATCACATGAATGATATCATCAGTGATGTGATCAGTAATGTCAAATGAGATGTTATCAGTGATTTCATCAGTGATGTCATTTGAGATGTCATCAGTGATGTCATCAGTGATGTCATTTGAGATGTCATCAGTGATGTCATTTGAGATGTCATCAGTGATGTCATCAGTGATGTCACTGACCATGTCATGAATGATGTAATATGTGACATCATCAGCAGTGGATTGCGGGTGCGCGATATATAGTTATTGCAACTAACTATATATGCGAATTTCTATGGTTTTGTGCGAGTAAATTAAGGTTTTGTAAATGCTAATCCCTAACTATATATGGTCTATAACCAATGGTTTTTTCAGTGAATTTTCATGGTTTTGTAAATGCAAATTCCTAACTATATATGGTCTATAACCTATGTTTTTTTCAGTGAATTTCATTGGTTTTTTAAAAGCTAATATCCATAGCTGTAAAATATATTCTTTATTACGTGACGTATCACGTAGCCACGTGAGACGCCTCATCACGCGTCGCATAAACGTGACGTATCGTCTCTGCAGCGCAAACAAATCCTGTAACGTAAGCGCGCCAGAGCACGCTTACAGATATATATATTTTTTTTAACCTTAATTAGACAAAATCCACATGTGCACATATCTTGAGGCCTTGCAAAGGCACAACAAACAAACAGTCCCTACAATTTTGCCAAGTTTGGTGGAAATCTATTCCTTTAAATTTTATTTTACTGTTTCTCTTGGTTTTCCCCTTGTTACGCTTACCGGAACGCTACCCGGTACGCAAACCGGACGCTCCAAAAACACAAGATGTCGGACTCCCGTTACGCTGCCGGTTAGCTGCCCGGTTGGCGTACCGGGAAGCGCCTCTACCGCGAAAAATCGCAATTTTCTCTTTTTTTTCTTTTGCCCCGCGGGGCACTTTAATATCCCCCTCATCAATCCTAGGGGGTCAGGAGGGGTCTACCTTGCCTCCTTTCCTTCATTTCCCCCTTCGTTTTTCACCACCTCTTGTCTCTCGATCCTACCGAGAGACAAGATGGCGTCCGCTCCGGACAGTTTACAATGTTGACAGCCAATCAGCTTCTCCTCAAACTCCCGTTACGCTGCCGGTTAGCTGCCCGGTTAGCTGCCCGGTTCACGTACCGATTTGCGCCTCTACGACAAAAAATCGCGATTTATTTATTTTTTTTTGGCCCCGCGGGCACTTTAATATCCCCCTCATCAATCCTAGGGGGTCAGAAGAGGTCTACCTTGCCCCCTTTCCTTCATTTCCCCCTTCGTTTTGGCCTCCTCTTGTCTCTCGATCCTACCGAGAGACAAGATGGCGGCCGCTCTGGACTGTTTAGAATGTTGACAGACACCGGAGAGCTAATCAGCTTCGCTTCGCAAAGCTCCGTTACGCGAACTGGTGCGCTTTCGGGTACGCTGTCACAGATATATACATTTTTTAAAACGTTAATTTCTCAAAATCCACTGAAGCACATATATTGAGACCCAGCAAAGGCACATCGGGCTAACAGTCCCTACAATTTTGCCAAGTTTCGTGCAAATCCATTCAGCCGTTCGAGCTAAAAGTGAGGCCAAACGACCTATGGAAAAATGAATGGGAAGAATGCGTTTTGGGACCCCCCTTTTTTCTCGGCCCCCCCTTGACGGAACCCCCCCAAATTTTTAGGGGCTGCTCAGAAACAAAATGTGCCATTTTCCTGAAAATTTCAGCCGATTCCGTCCACAAACGCCAAAGTTATTAGACATAGAATTTTCAAAAGTTCCATAGAGAAAAAATCCTAACTATATATACCTAAGCTATCGCCAGTAGGTAATAAAAATGACACAA